>NW_021629716.1:0-147574 GCF_900700375.1 Denticeps clupeoides | reverse complement strand
CCTAATGAAAATGTGAAAAAAGCTTACTTGAGGTTTTGGAAAATGTATTAAAAAGAAAAAAAAAGAGAAAGCACATGTATACAAGTTTCACAGCCTTTGCCATGAAGCTCAAAATTGAGCTGCTATGCCTCCTGGAGAAATTTCATGATTGGACATAAATTTAAAGGCACACACTTGTCTATATAAGGTCCCAAAGTTGACAGTTCATGTCAGATGTCAGGATTGGGAAGTGGATGCAGTTCAAACCACCAGGCCTCTACTAGAACTGGCCCACCACCTAAACTGAGCAATCAGGGAAGAAGGTCCTTAGTCAGGGAGGTGACCAAAAGCCCAATGGTCACTCTGTCAGAGGAGAACCTTCTAGGACAACCATCTCTGCAGCAATCCACCAATCTGACCTGTATGGTAGAGTGGCCAGACGGAAGCCACGCCTTAGTAAAAGGCATGTGACAGCCTGCCTGGAGTTTGCCAAAAGGCACCTGAAGGACTCTCAGACCATGAGAAACCAAATATTCTGCTCTCTGTTATGAATGTCAGGCGTCACGTTTGGAGGAAACCAGGCACCGCTCATCACCAGGCCAATACCATCCCTACAGTGAAGCAAGGTGGTGGCAGCATCATGCTGTGGGGATGTTTTCAGCTTCTGGAAGTGAATGTGAAGTTATTGTCATTGTGAAATACAGCAGAGCACACGGTGACACAACAAAATGTGTCCTCTGCTTTTTTTTTTATAATTAACGTTTTTTTATTGATTAGCAGATGATTCATGATTCACAGCAATATAGTTATGCTGAGTGGTAGCATCATGGATATATAATTAAATTGTGAGGCCACCACCACTTTGACAACATTTATCTTGCCCCAGAGAGACAGATTCAACTTCCCCCACTTTCCTAGGTTTGTTTTAATTTTGTGAAGGAGTGGATCGAAGTTCAATGCTGTCATGCTTTCAATGCTTCACTTACATATGGACTTAACTTAATGCCTAAATAAATCATGCCTTTTGGGATCCATTTAAAATTGTAATGTGTTATCATGTGTGGGTAACAGTGTTTTGATATGGGCATCATTTCAGATTTGGTCCAGTTGACTTCATAGGCTGAGATTTCACATATAATATTCATTAAGACAGGCAAGGATTTTTCAGGGTCAATAGTCAGAAAGAGAATATCGTCTGCATATAGCATTAATTTATGCTCACTATCACCACCAATGACCCCTCTCACAAGAGGGTTTGTTCTTATAGTAACCGCAAGAGGTTTCACTCCAATTGTGAATAGGAGTGGTGAGCGGGGGCATCCTTGCCTCGTCCCTCTCGAAAGATAAAAAAAGCTGGAAGTAACCCCGTTTGTCATGACCGCTGCTCTAAGATTGCTATATATTATTTCAATCCACTTTCTAAATCCATCACCAACACCAGACCTCAACAGAGCCGAGTGTAAAAAAAAGTCCACTGGACCCTGTCAAATGCCTTCTCCACATCCAAGGATACCGCAGCTACCGGTTCTATACTAGAGGAGTGTAGCCACATTAAATGTGCAAGCCTACGTAAATTATCTGAAGAGGATCTGCCCTTTATAAAAGCGACTTGATCTGTATGAATGATGTGTGGCAAGACAGTTTCAAGTCTTGATAACACTTTGGCCAGAATCTACATGAATTAAGCTAATTGGTCTGAAATTAGCAGTATCTGTGAGGTCCCTGCCTTTTTTAGTTATCAATTAAATAAGTGCCTCATTCATTGAGGTTGGCATTGCACCGGTCTGAAAAGCCTCTTAATATACATTAATATGCATATACTTAATATATACATTGGTTAAAATTGGAGTAATTATGTCTACGTAATCGTCGTAATATCCAGCAGGAAACCCGTCTGTTCCAGGCGATTTTCCTGTGTTCAAAGATTGTATGGCCTTTCTCACCTCTTCTTGAGACACTGACCTATCAACATTTGCTATCTGTTCATGTGATAAAGTTGGAAAAGTTATATTCATAAAGACGTTCTGTATTAAATATTGTTTGTTACACCCATTGATCTGTACAAATTCTCATAAGAATCTTTGAATGGCATCATTAATTCCCTCGCAGGATGTTTCCAATGAGCTTCCTGTTCTTATTGCAGGAATTACATGAGCAGAACATTGTTCTTTTAACTGCCTGGCCAAGAGTCTAGTGTTTTCTCCCCCTGACTCATAAAATGATGTTTTAAGTCTAAACAGAGCATATTCAGATTTCTTATTAAATATTTCATGTATTTTAATTTTACAATTGCAAATATTATTGAATAAGTCATCAGAATAATATTTAGCCAGCTCTATTTGCATTTTGTTTAGTTCTGCTTTCAATTTTCTTATAACATGGGCTTGTTCTCTTTTCTTTCTCGAAGAATGTGCAATCATTTTGGCTCTAATCTATGACTTTGATTCCTCCAGACCACTCCCAGATTATCTGTGCTACAAATAATAATCTCAAAGTATGATGATAGATTCTGTGCAATTCATTTTAAATATTTTGTCTTTTAATAGAGAAGCATTCATCCTCCATCTTCCTCTCCTAGATCTTTCTGAGTGTCTCACAAGACCATTGGATTTATACTGCTGTCCACAACTGCATTAATCAGATTTTGAGAAATCAAAATGAAGTCTGTTTGTAAGTACAGGGAGTGCAGAATTATTAGGCAAATGAGTATTTTGTCCACATCATCCTCTTCATGCATGTTGTCTTACTCCAAGCTGTATAGGCTCGAAAGCCTACTACCAATTAAGCATATTAGGTGATGTGCATCTCTGTAATGAGAAGGGGTGTGGTCTAATGACATCGCCTAATTATTAGGCAACTTCCTTTCCTTTGGCAAAATGGGTCAAAAAGAAGGACTGACAGGCTCTGAAAAGTCAAAAATAGTGAGATATCTTGCAGAGGGATGCAGCACTCTTAAAACTGCAAAGCTTCTGAAGCGTGATCATCGAACAAATGAAGCGTTTCATTCAAAATAGTCAACAGGGTCGCAAGAAGTGTGTGAAAAAACCAAGGCGCCAAATAACTGCCCATGAACTGAGAAAAGTCAAGCGTGCAGCTGCCAAGATGCCACTTGCCACCAGTTTGGCCATATTTCAGAGCTGCAACATCACTGGCGTGCCCAAAAGCACAAGATGTGCAATACTCAGAGACATGGCCAAGGTAAGAAAGGCTGAAAGACGACCACCACTGAACAAGACACACAAGCTGAAACATCAAGACTGGGCCAAGAAATATCTCAAGACTGATTTTTCTAAGGTTTTATGGACTGATGAAATGAGAGTGAGTCTTGATGGGCCAGATGGATGGGCCCGTGGCTGGATTGGTAAAGGACAGAGAGCTCCAGTCCGACTCAGACGACAGAAAGGTGGAGGTGGAGTACTGGTTTGGGCTGGTACCATCAAAGATGAGCTTGTGGGGCCTTTTCGGGTTGAGGATGGAGTCAAGCTCAACTGCCAGTTTCTGGAAGACACCTTCTTCAAGCAGTGGTACAGGAAGAAGTCTGCATCCTTCAAGAAAAACATGATTTTCATGCAGGACAATGCTCCAAGTACTCCACAGCGTGGCTGGCAAGAAAGGGTATAAAAGAAGAAAAACTAATGACATGGCCTCCTTGTTCACCTGATCTGAACCCCATTGAGAACCTGTGGTCCATCATCAAATGTGAGATTTACAAGGAGGGAAAACAGTACCCCTCTCTGAACAGTGTCTGGGAGGCTGTGGTTGCTGCTGCACGCAATGTTGATGGTGAACAGATCAAAACACTGACAGAATCCATGGATGGCAGGCTTTTGAGTGTCCTTGCAAAGAAAGGTGTCTATATTGGTCGCTGATTTGTTTTTGTTTTGTTTTTGAATGTCAGAAATGTATATTTGTGAATGTGGAGATGTTATATTGGTTTCACTGGTAAAAATAAATAATTGAAATGGGTATATATTTGTTTTTTGTTAAGTTGCCTAATAATTATGCACAGTAATAGTCACCTGCACACACAGATATCCCCCTAAAATAGCTAAAAATAAAACAACATTCAGCTTTGATATTAATGAGTTTTTTGGGTTCATTGAGAACATGGTTGTTGTTCAATAATAAAATTATTCCTCTAAAAAACAACTTGCCTAATAATTCTGCACTCCCTGTATGATTTGTGGCAGTGAGAGTAAAATATATATTCTCTTTTCTGTGGGTTGAACGGTCGCCATACGTCGATCAAACCATTGTCTTCCATAATCATATTAATGGCGAACCTACCTTTGGGTGTTATCATCCAACCTCCAGTGTGTCTATTTTTATCAAGTATGCCATCTAGTACCTTTGGTTTCCTTTATCACTGACAAGTTCTGTTTTTTGCGTACCAAAATGAGAACACCATTATTCTTACTGGACAAGGAGCTATGAAAGACTTGCCCTACCCAGTCTCTTTTGAATTTTTGTGCCTCTGCATCCTTTAGGTGTGTTTCTTGAATGAATGCAATGTCAGCCTGCCTGTGTTTAAGATAAAAAAGCACCTCTTTTCTTTTCGTAGGGCTGCCACAACCATTAATGTTCCAGGACACTACTTTAACATAATTGCTATTTGCCATTTTTGAATAACCTCCTTGTGCCAGTATTATATACAAGCGTGCTTAAACTACTACTATGAATTATCAAAATGTTTTTCATTTTGGACTTAACAAAACTGACCAAACTGGTCAACAAGAAAGTCAACGCAAAATATATAAATAAATTGCTTTCTCTTAATTGGAAGTTTGTTTACCTTAAAGTAATTAAAAATAAAAAAATCTAAATATATAAATATCTAAAAATAAAATAAAGTGTATTTCGGTTTGTGAAATGTCCTACTGACCACAACTAGTGTCCGTTACATCCATACCTTTCTCATATTCTGCTTTCGTTTATTCAGCGTCATCAGGTTTGTCAGACCCCTCCTGGCTCAGCCCCTCCTTCGTCCCAGCTGAAACCTCTTGCCTACCTGGGTACTCTTGAGGGGGACCCCGGCCTGCCCTCCTCACCGGCTACCTGAGGTTGCAGGCCCATTGCTTCCTTGCCCATCCCCCCTGAGGAGGAGACTCCAACCCGCAGTGCCACCATGCCCTGGTGTCTGCAAGTCAGGGACCTCCTCCTTGGGGTTCTGATTGGCAATGCCACTTGGGGGATGAGACGAGGGTTGACAGGTGCGACATACGGATATCACACACATATACACACACAAACACAGAGAGAGACAGACAGAACTGCGGGTCGTCTGGCACTCCGTCTAGTCTCTCTGTGACCTTTTCCAGAGGTGGGAACTGAAGTGCCAACCCAGGGACATCTACACAGCCACCCAGCGCTGTCACCCCTCTCAATGGCTTCGCCGGTGGGTGGCTTCTTAGTGCTGGAACTGGGTGCTGACATCTGTCTGGTGTGTCTGAGTTCTCCTGCAGAGTACTGGCTGATCAGTCACTGCAGGCTGTGGCGTGAGTGTGGTGGACACCCGGAAACAGCTCTACCAACCTGCTTAGAGTGGTTGCAGTACAGGGAGCAGGCATAGCATGTTGCAGATGGCAAGGCATTACTGCAGTGACCAGGCAGAGGGCAGAATGCAGCGCTGCTGACGGTGGTGGGCGTGCAATGGTAGGTGACCCCTATGGACTCCTCTCGAGTGGTGGTGGTAGGCGTGAGCAGGGAGCAGGGACGGGTGGTTGCCAGGAGGGGGGTGATGTTGTCTGCTGCGGGCTGGAGTGCTGATACAGTGCTGTTGCCTGCAGGGGAACATCAGTGCAGAAGGAGAATGAGTTTATGATTAACGCAGTAGAGGCGGGTTTACCTCAAAGCAGAACCTGGCTGGCAACATCCATCGCATGCTTTGTCCAGCACTCCACTGGACCGCAAAACTCTCCTTGCTCTTGTCATCTTCATGCACCAGGAAGTCATGTGGGCCCACACCACACTGGCGAGGATCCAGGAAGGGCACTGTGGGAGGTACAGACCCTGAACTGTCCAGACACCAGCTCGCCATGTCTTCACTCTCGTCACTGTCTGTGTCATCCGCATCAACAGGGAGGCTTCACAGCAGCGGTCCTTGTCTGACATCTCGAACGTGGTGGGGGCCGCGTCCTCCATGCCCACACCGCTTCCTCGCCACAGTCATTGGCCTCCTCGTCGCTCTGCCAACTCACCTGCAGATCGTACCACTTCCAGGAGAGCCAAAACAAAGAAAACAGGATACAAATGGAAATGAACACACAGGCATGAGACACTAGGCCAGGGACATACACAAACAAAAGTAACACAATGTCCACATTGCGATGATGTCTGCATGCTGCTTCACAGGTTTTATGGAGTCCCGATATATTAAGACCAATTTTTGTCAGATGGGATGGATCAGGACTCCATAAACAGCTGTGACGGCCCATGGCCCCGGTACGTCACAATGGGGGGGTCATAAATTATCCAGTGTTTGCTCTGTAAAAGACAAATCACAAATTAATTTTTATAATGAAGAGCATTTTTATATTACATGTATCATATTATTTACAGTAAGATATTTTATGTCATATTATATGATGTTATTATAAAATAAAGAACAGACAAACAGATAGATAAAAATGAAAAACAACAATGTTTAGGGCAAACCAATTATTCAACCCAGGCCAGGATTCGAACCCGGTATTTCCACCATGAAGGTGAATGTGTTACCAATACACCACCAGGGTTTTTGGTTTGGTTTGCCAATTCATACTGGTTCACAGAACAACCAGAAGTTTGACTAAATTTAGCAGCCAATTTAAACTAATTATAACTCAATTTTGGCTTGGAAAGCAGTGAAAGGTTAAAAGACGATAGGATAAAAGGATGAAGAGGGAAGAGTGGAATCATTGTTAAATTTGTTAATTTGGGGAATGGATAAAATAGCAAAAAATTAAGAGTAGAGGAAAGATCAGGAAGAGTGGAATGCTAATGCTAGCATGCTAAAATAAAAAATGCTAACTGGGTCTGGCCACAATGCGTCACATAAAATATGATGACGTTTGGAGCATGTTACAGAGGATAAATGGGAGAGATGGAAAGAATAAAAGAGAAGTTGCTGCTGCTGAATTGGTGGTTGAAAGGCTGAAAGTGTTATTGTTGCTCTGTAAAATGCATGTAAGCGAAGGAGTGCAGGCTTAGCTATTTGGCAAAGAGGGGTTCATGGAGATGTGGCATGTTGAATTTTGGGTGTCTACAATAAAAAATGTGGTTCTGAGCAATGGGTGTGGCACGCAGGTGGAGTCACGGATTGCTTAAAAAAGTAGCAGCAAACTTCTGCACTATGGGCCGGATAAACGTGTGCGATTAAAACTGTAGGACTAGATGCAGTTGGAATAATAATATCAAGAAGAAGAAGAAATAGAAAAAGAAGATTTTGATTTTCCAAGCCAAAATAATTATTAGATATTAAACAAAACAATGTTTTGAATGTTTTGGGTGTGGGAAACCGGAGTACCCGGAGAAAAACCCACGTGAACACGGGCAGTGCGCGCCAACTCCACACAGAAAGAACCCGGGCCAGGACTAGAACCAAGTTTCTTTCTATAAGGCAGCAGCTCCAAGCACTGTACTACCGTGTCACTAGAACAGCACACGTAAACACACAGACATCATATCAATTACATCAATATCAAGTCCTGTCTATACTAATTGGCTAACTTACATATTACGTATTATCACATACTATTATTACCTAATTTACTATATATATAACTAAATAAGTATTACTACCTAACTTAATACATACTACTTACTAACTTTTACTACCTAATTTACTACATATAACTTAATAACTATTATAACCTTACTTACTACATACTACTTACTACCTATTATTACCTAACTTGCTACATATTAATAAATAACTATTACAAACCTAACTTACAACATATTACCTAACTTACCTCTCACTTACTTACCCATTACTTAGGCCAAATGTAAGGGTAGTTCCAGCGGTCAGCCAGTACGCTGCAGATCCTGGACGCCTCTTCTCGCTGCTGCTGAGCCTCTCTTCATTTCTTCTTGCTCTGATATCATTCCTCCCAAATGGAAAGCACACAGGACTGGGTGGAATCAGCTTTTCCATCTGAGTGCTGAAGAGACAGACCAGGGGGTAACTTAATAACTATTGTAACCTAACTTACTACATATAACTAACTAACATCCTTCTCCCTGAAGGAAGTTCTGTCTGGGCAGCAGCAATCAGTAAAGGAGAAAAAGACAAGAAACAAAACATATAAAAGGAAGCGGCGAGAGAAAATACACAGTGAGGCAGAGTAAAAGGAGGAACACCTCCAAGATGGAAAAAAAAGAGTGGAAGAAGGTAAGACAAAAAATATCAATGACTTGAATGAAAAGCGAAAGATAAGTCAGAGAAAAGCTTGGAAATGTAGACAACAGGTATCTAGATAATGTAAGAAAAGTCGCAGGTCACCATTAACTCTCCCAGATCAGGATCAGGCTTAATGACAAATGATTTTTTTCATTAATTTGTTCAAGAAAACACCACAAAAAACATGTGAAGTTTTACCCTCAGTCGGTTTCGTCCAGGTCCGAGCGCCCAGTAGACATGCAGCAGCAGGACGCTGAACTGGGTCTAGGCCGAACGCTGTTGGTTCTCTTGCTGCTGTTGGTTCCTGGATGTCCTGGTCCTCCTCGCTGCTCCCTCATGATCCTGGCCGCCTCTTCTCGCTGCTGAGCCTCTCTCTTCATGTCTTCTCGCTCTGCTATGATGCTGGACGATGTGAGCCAAGAAGGCAGTTTCCTCCCAAATGGAAAGCCCACAGGACTGAGCGGAATCAGCTTTTCCATCTGAGTGCTGAAGAGACAGACCAGGGGGTAACTTAATAACTATTGTAACCTAACTTACTACATATAACTAACTAACTATTACTTCCTAACTTACTACATACTACTTACTATTATTATCTAACGTACAACATATAGCTTAATAACTATTGTGGCCTAACTTACTACACATTTCCTAACTTACCTCTCACTTACTTCCCCATTAATTTGGCCAAACGTAAGGGTAGTGCCAGCGGTCAGCCAGTACGCTGCAGTCCATCCCATTACGTGTGATCCTGGCCGCCTCTTCTCGCTGCCGCTGAGCCGCTCTCTTCATGTCTTCTCGCTCTGATATCATGATGGATGACATGAGGCGAGAAGACGGTTTCCTCCCAGATGGACAGCACACAGCAGTGGATGGATTTGTCTTTTCCATCTGTGTGCTGAAGAGACGGACAAGCTTGTCCCGGGGCAGCTGGGTCCAGGGGGTAATTGGGCCTGGCTGCGTCCCGGTGGCCTTCATGCCTGCCTCTGGTGAACTGGTCACAGTGGTGACAGGCAGAGGCAGCACGGTGGATGTTCCAGGCTGCGGTCTTCTGTACGGACAGCTTGTCTCATTCCTCCTGGACAAGGTGCCTGGACCGGTAGAGGCAGTAACAACATTAACCATGAGTGTAAAATCTTCAACAGTAACATGTAAGACTTAACAAGATAACTGGAAATTATGCGCTTGTTAAAATTGTCTTTTACTTTAAAACTGTGCTGATTCTGAAATCTTTACGTTAATTATAGTGCATGTTGGGATGTAAAACCCTGATTCTTGAAACTTTAGCAAAAACATGTCCCACTAAGAAAAGTGCTCATTCTATTAGAAATTAAAAACATTTTCATGATTAAAATTCTCAAGGTTATAATCAGGGTGTTTTTTGCACATTTGAAAGGATTCTTTTCTAGGCTTACTCAAAATTTTTTAATAATTTAAATGATTATATGCTGGCCACTGCCGACAAAATCAATTGGCTTTGTATAGGAGATAACAAACTCCTCAAACCCACATTATCATCACCACCATCAGATATTTATAAAAAGCAATAAAATCAGGCAACTACAAAGTCAACTACATTCCCGAGGACCCATTTTCAAACATTCAGCTCTAGTGCAGGCTTTAAGATCACACAGGCTCCTGTAAGCTCGCTGTTTTATGTTTTGTTCAAGAAAACACCACAAAAAATGTGAAATTTTACCCTCAGTTGGTTTCGTCCAGGTCCGAGCACCCAGTAGATACGCAGCAGCGGGACGCTGAACTGGGTCTAGGCCGACCGCTGTCCTCTTGCTGCTGTTGGTTCCTGGATGTCCCGGTCCTCCTCGCTGCTCCCTCGTGATCCTGGCCGCCTCGTCTTGCTGCTGCTGAGCCGCTCTCTTCATGTCTTCTCTCTCTGATATCGTGCTGGACGACATGAGGCGAGAAGGCAGTTTCCTCCCAGATGGAAAGCACACAGCACAGGATGCATTCGGCTTTTCCATCTGAGCGCTGAAGAGATGGACCAGCTTGTCCCGGGGCAGCTTGGTCCATGGGGTGGTCGGGTCTGGCTGCGTCCCGGTGGCCTTCATGCCTGCCTCTGGTGAACTGGTCACAGCGGGTGACAGGCAGAGGCAGCACGGTGGGTGTTCTAGGCTGAGGTCTTCTGTATGGACAGCTCATCTGGTTCCTCCCGGCCAAGGTGTCTGGTCTGGTCCTCTTGGCTGCAGTGTAGGGGAGAGGCGGCTTGGATACGGTACCCATCAGGGGCAGCTTGGTCAGCGTGTTGACCTGTGATGGACCGGCCTTGGGGTGTCGCTGGGGCTTCCTGGCTGCAGGATATTGCTGCACCTTCTTCTGCCTTTTTGCTGGTTGAGGCATTGGCTCAATCAGAATGGCTAAACCTTCAACAGAGGCAATAACAAGATTTACCATTAGTGTAAACTCTACAACAGTAACATGTAAGACTTAGTTAACCAGATAACTGGGAATTATTTGCTTGTTGAAATGGTCATTTACTTTAAAACTGTGCTGATTCTGAAATCTTCACATTAATTATGATTCATGTTGGGATGTAAAGAATAAAATGTCTCCCTCAGTCATGTGAAGATCACAAAACATCCAGAAATGTATATTTTTTAAATTAAGGGATGAGTGGTTTTATCATTAATCAAGAAAACACAAAAAAACATGCTAAGTTTTACCCTCAGTCGGTTTAGTCCAGGCCCGAGCGCCCAGTAGGTACGCAGCCGCGCACCGCTGAACTGGGTCTGGGCCGACTGCCGTCGTCCTGCTGCAGTCAGATCCTGGATGTCCTGGTCCTCCTCGCTGCTCTCTCATGGTCTTCATCTTGATGAATATCGCAATTTGCAAACTTTTATCGGCTCCTATTTCTGTTTAAATTAAAGCACAAACGCGATGACGTCACTGACCGGAGCGCGTCGCTTTTTTAAAGTTCTTTAGCCACCACGTGATTTGTAGTGAGATTACATCTAGAAACACTGAATTCACCTTCCTGAGCAGTAAAAGTACACGGGCAAACACAGCAAACGACAGCCAAACAACTAGACTATGAAATGATTTTATTCCGTGACTCACTACACCAAGTAGCTTCTCCCAGTTTTTCAAAATTGTGAAGGTGAAGCTGTCAAATATGCAAATGAACCGCGAATTTGCAGAAATACATAAATAAATGAGGATATCTGCGTGAATAGTCGTCTGAGAGTCTGTTCCTGCGAGTATGAACCTATTTGCTGTGGAAAGCGCAGCTAAACCGATGTCGGCTGGATAAACGGAGACTATTTTAATTAGTAAAACATGGCGCCAGTCCCGCGCCGAAGAGTTAGAGGTCTTAAACCAGCCGGTCCCCGCAAAAATAACAATCTACTCGCTACTCACCAAAAACGATGTCGCTCCTCTCGGTCGCTTTACAGCTCTGAGGATCAACAAACTCCGTTTCCATGACAACGACGTTCTCGTCCGACGCGACGTGCGGCGCCGCGCGAATCTAACATTAAACACGGAGGCGTTTATAAAATGCGACGGCGATTTTAAATAAAGTAAATGGGGATTTTATGTTGGTAATTTGATGAAACTGCATTAAATGAGTAATAAGCAGTAATACATGCAGATAAATACTAAAACCAGTAATAAATAAATAAACTTTTTTTTTGTCCATTTTTCCTACTGTTAGAAGAACTCGGTCGCCCAGTAATTGCTAGACAAGAAAGGAGCTATTTCGACTCGTGCACGCAGTGTTTCCTTCATAATGCCATTTATTTTGATCAGGAAAAATGTGAGGCCACCTCAATCACTTCCGTCTGTACAGGGAAGCTCACCGATGGAACTATTTTACCTGCTCATGCCTCTCTAAGTGTTTAACCCTTATTTATTCCCCCTCTTCACTTATTCCTGCATTGTGCTGTGCTCTGAAAGCCGCTGTTTTCTCCGGTTTGCGCGTCTGAAGTGACAGCGTTAACCACGCCCACTTGTCGCGCTGAACCCCGCGACAAGAAGTGTATTTTGGGACATTACACCGTGACGTGTGACTCTAGTGGCGCTGTGTCATTGTGCGCTTTTTACGTGACGCTCTTCTCTTCACCTTTTCATGGCGTGGGTGGTACTAGCCAAGTGGGAAACACGCTTGCCTATAAACCAGAAGAGCCAGGTTCATATCCCACTTAGTGTCTCCAGGGGGACTGTCCCTGTAACTACTGGTTACAAGTACCTCTGGATCCGGCTTTTGTGGAGTCACGAGAAACAATGGCTGCTGTCAGAAAATGTGACCCCCCTTCAGCAGGAGCAGAACACTCCAGTTAGTCATTCTGCACATGATTATTATTTCTAGTCATGACTGGTCATCTAAAAATGTTTTGGACCCCCAGTTTCTTTTTCATTCTTATTATATGTGGGGTCACAATATATGATGGCTGCTGTCACAAAATGTGACCCCCTTCCCCTGCAGGAGGGTCACCTGAACGTGTAATGTGAGCTGAGCGCAGGGACACCTTGCTGGTTTATGGATATTAACCTGTGATGTTCCAGTCATAATTGCACATATCTAAACAATGCTATTGTTAATTTTTCATGTTATGAAATAAGACATAAACATTGTGTTGTGTCTGTTTATTGCTTGAGTAATATTAAATATGAATGGAGGATGAATGCCTCTGGAACCCCCACAACCAGTCTCCTTAACCCTGTCTCCTTGCTGCAGCGTGCACATCACCACGGTGACCAGATGCTTGCTACTCCTTCCCACCTGTTGCCGCTGCGTGGCGCCGCCTGCTACTGAACTCTTTCACATACCTGCCGTGCTGCATGACCATCAACATGGCAAACAGACGTTGTTCCAGATCAGCTCTGCGCCTGCCCTGTTTTTTTTCATGAAGCTCTGCTTGCACGTACATTCACAGTCTGCTTCCAGCTCCAGCCCAATGTCAGCGAATGCGCCCCCTGGATCGGCCTTGATAGTATGAACGAACCACAACAGGCTTTTTTTGTTTTTCCAAACCACTGAGAATTTTCAACTCAAAGATCATGAGATTAATTCAAATTTTATGTACAATCAGTAAATATATACTTTTTTGAAATCATGAAATAAGTAAAAAAGGAACAAACAACATATGTACAGTTCCATTTGTTACAAGATTATACTTGTAGTGCATAATATGTTATGAACAGATTTTACTTCGTGTGAAACTTGAAAAACAGTTATGCTCTGCTGTGTAATAAAAGGTGTACGTTGCATTTTTGCACATAACTTTGGGTATTTCTGTGAATCCAGGAACCCTGCACCTTCCCTTTTTTATTATTACATTATTGGCCAGTGTGAAGTATTGGTCATGTGGACATCTTGGTTTGGAATGGGAGCCGTGGGCCCTTGTTTCCTCCTTGTCTCCTGTAATTGTTGAGAAATCCCACCACCGGTTCATACTTTCTTCCTGGCATTTTGAATTTCACAATCTGGTGGAGGGATGTATAGCCATGCAGGATGCAGTAGAGAGCCATCTGAGTGACGTGTTCCCTGGTGTCTGAGAGGAACGTCTTATGTCATCTTCATATTCATCTTCATTATCACTGATATCTGTTTCAAAAATATAAAGTTCGAGTCAGTAAAATTGCAACAAAGGCATCAGAAGAAAAACAGCTTGATATTTAATATCTAATTTGATATTAAAAATCTGTATTTTGACTTGAGTGAGGGTAGATACCTTCTGGTAATTTTTTGGGTGAACTTCAGACTGTACATTTGTTGAAAATCTGGAAGCTGAATTTTACTAGCCCATGATGGTGTATGGTGAGTTACCCTCTTGACAGTGTGGAAGTGGTGTCTTCCAAAAATGCCATACTTTTAACTTGAATTCAACATATGCTCAAGCAGGTAAGATTTTTTAGCAGGTTCAACTAAACACTCATCAGATGTAGTGAATGGTTGTTTTTTCAGTTCAAAGAAATTCTGGTGACACTGAAGTGCTGAATTCTGAAGCGCTAATGACGTACAAACTACAGAACCCAAAATGCAGTGCACACTTGCTGAGGATCTGAAGTTTGTGTGTTATTAGCGCTTCGTATCGCTGGGCCATAATAATGAATATATATAAAGTGATCTCACAGGATGCGGGCCACGAGTTTGACACCCCTGCCTTAAAGAATCCTAATATATTAAAATGAAGGAACTAATAAAGACCAATTTGATCAAATTAAATGGAAATTAATAATAAAGAGAATCGTGAAGAGCTTATCATTTAGATATTTGCCATTTTCTTTGCAGTCAGCAAAGTAGATTCATTTTTGGGACATTTCAGAATCTGTATGATTTTCTACAAAGATCACATCAAAATTAATGCATATGTTGTAGGTTTTTTACTGTGGATTATGATACTTATTGTTCTTGTTGTCATCTGAATGGTTATTTTTTATATTTTTCTCCATTAGTTTTAAATTCCTTTGGGATTCAGACTCTGTACCGAAGGTTCTGGAAAGAGTTCGATTGTGTGACTCATGAGACTTTATTTTATACGTTACAATACAGTGGGGTCCCCAACTCCTTAATTAGGATTCTATCCTTTTGATTCACTCATTAGTCTACGTATGTTAAATGGAGTAACTGTGTCTCTGTCCCTTTTAATGTTTGTAATGTGGTTAGTAAAGGAAGTGTTCTGTCATCTCTTTTTAATGTGTACATGGATGTGTAGTCGGTGGAACTATTATCAATAACCTGACGTGTGCAGATGATTTAATGATCTACTGTCCATACAGTGCTGGCCTTCAAAAGTTACTGAGGGTCTGCTCGCATGGTTCAGAGTTTGAGATCACTTATAATGGCAAGAAAAATCGTAAGAAGGAAATCGTGAAGGAAAAATACCTTTGGAGATAGCCTACTTGTATGTTCAAACGCTTCTCTGTCAATTTATTCGTAAATACATGTCTGACTTTTGTAACGAACCAAGACAATAAAAATCACTTCTCAAATTTGCCAGTTTATGAATTCTGTATTTTGTATAACACCTTGTCTTCCAGATGTTCATTCATTTAGGAGCCCTACCCAGACCCAAGGCTCTACTCAACACGCTTCTATACTTCGCCAGTATGTTCTTGGGGCGACTGGGCATAAACCGAAGAAAGATCTAAATGCTGGCAACATAAAAGCATCAGTTACCTGATTACGGGCCTGCGTGGGAGCCTCCATTACTGTGCTTCTAGTGCTTCTACTCCACCTGGTGGTCATGGGTGGGATTGGATAATACGCTGTAACATACACTGGGGGCTGTACAGAGTGTAGCAGAGCTGCATCTGAAACAGGCAGAATACTAATGGCTATCCGGACATGAAAAGGTGAAGTGAGGTGTTACCTGAGAAGGAGGTCCATGGCACTGATGGCTGCTGACAAGAAACTGAACCCACCAGTGAAAGTGATGGTCATTCTGAAACACTCTAGAACAGCACACGGTGACGGCGACAATGACAAAAAACAAATGCTTTTCATTTCACTGAAGATTATAAAATCCTTTTTATTAATCTTAGTACAGCACTGAATGAAGAAGCAATTAAATTGGCCTTCATCACACAACAGATGTGGGTTTGACTACATCATTATTTCAAACTTTGTCAATAACTATTTAATAACCTCCCAGTCATTTATAATATACTTTCTGTCCCACAAAGTTTGAACTGTAGTGTAAAAAAAACAGAACACATTTACCTGTATGTTGAGTCGTCCGCGGTGGGGTGCCAGGCCGGTGCGCTGGTAAGACGAGGCAGAAAGCTGCAAGTCGCTCGTCCTCAAACACTCCAGGCCACAGGAGGACATGCTATTGGATGGGGGGGTGGAATTAAAGCTCATTTTATTGACATGAATACTACATTAAACCCCACTGAAGATGAAGGTTAACTTTAATTTTACTTTACTTTACTTTATTTAGCAGAACGCTTTTATCCAAAGCGACTTACAAGAGGAAGACACCAGCAATTCTCGTTCGATTTCTATAGAATTTTGGGTTTACAAAACTAAGAGCCCTGATAAGGCCTAACTTGTCAGCAAAGAGCATGCACAGAGATTGTTAAGTGCTAGACGAAGAAAAAATTACAATATATATATATTTTTTTGTATTATTTTGTGCAATGTGTACGCATTTTGTGCATGTGTACTTTTTGAATAAGCGGGTTTTCACCTGCTTCTTAAAGGTGGTGGTAGTCTCGGCTAGTCGAATGGAGGAGGGCAGGTTGTTCCACCAGCCAGGGACAACAAAGGAGAACAGAGTTAATTGGAATCGGAGACCCCGTGAAGAGGGAATTTTCAGTCTCATTTCATTTGCAGATATGAGAGGGCATGCCGGAGTGTAGCCAGGTATTGTATTGATGTAGGAGGGTGCAGTTCCATTTACAGCCCTGTAGGCAACCATCAAGGATTTGAACTCAATGCGAGCAGCTACCGGGAGCCAGTGGAGAGAGGTGAGAAGTGGCGTAACATGGGTGTATTTTGGCTGATTGAAGATGAGACGGGATGCCATATTTTGGACCATCTGGAGTGGTTTTATGGTGACTGCAGAGGCTCCAGCCAGGAGAGAGTTACAATAGTCGAGTTTGGAGATGACCATTGCCTGGACGAGGAGCTGCGTAGCCTGTAGTGAGAGAAAAGACAGAATCTTGCGAATGTTGTAGAGAGTGAACCTGCAGGATCTGGAGATCGCAGCAACATGATGGTTCAAACTCAGTTCTAACTCCATCTGCATCTATGCATCATTTTTCTTTTCCACAGTTAAAAGCCGACAGTGTAATCTGACACTGAATAATTTGCAAAAGTAAAAACTCCCCACAGTCTCACATCTCTGTTTCAGTACTTGTTCATCTCAGTTTTGGGATGGGAACTAATGTGATAATTACAAGGGTGTTAAAACATAACTTGTTTAACAGATTAAAACCTAAAATGGGAAATGAGTGGGTGAAATTAGTTATTGTTCAGTTCATAAATCCTGGCAGATTAAAATAAACTCATCAGGCAGCGAGGATGGAAGCATCTCCCAATTTCTTTTTTAAAAATCAGATGCATTTCCAAAGACTGGTGGTTTGCGCAACACCGGAACGAAAACGGGACCATCTGTGACCCCCCTGTATAAATTTACATTCAGAATGTAAACTCCACTTTAGAATTTATTTTAAACGGTGTAATTCACATAAAACTATTTTTTTCATTGTATGTATCTTTACTGTGTAACAGCATTCGCTACCTTCAACATGCAATAACTCCCCCAAATTCTACCTATAAAGAAATATTATTGAAGGGGACAACATCACTCACTCAGAGGTGCAAAGTCTGGGTGACGACGCGCAGCTTGGTGTAAAAAGACTCACCTCTTTCCCTTCTGGCTCTTTGTTTCTCTCCGGTCTGGTTTCGCCAGGCGACAAACTGCTTGTACTGTCATTTTTTAACATGCTGAGTTAAAACTGTCTAGAACACCACGGACACCGTCGCCATCATCCTGACGTCTCAGCCGCAGTCAGTGCCAGAATCTGCCGAGTTTTCCCGACTCTATTTTACAGAACTGCCGTAAAGCGCCAAAAAGACGAGCCCCATTTAGGAGAGAAAATTTGATCCTTGTCGTAAACTTTGTAATAGCAGCAACGCAAGACCTCTCACACACTGATCCTTTTTTACAAATAGCCTAATAAAAACATTTCATTAGGCGCACTTTAAAATAAGCCCTTAAGGTACATGTGTCAAACTCGCGGCCCGTGGGTCACATCCCAGGGATTACTTTGTATAGATCTATTATTAGAGCTCGGCAATATGAAACGCTGATTTTACACAAACTACAGATCCCAGAATGCCGTGCGCACGTTGCTGAGCGCCTCAGCAAACTGAGCGCCCTGAAGTTTGGCTTATTATTCGAATCGTCCGTTCCACCTCACTTGCTGCAATACACGTTTTATGCCTGTAGGGGACATAATTCAGCTCGATAAATAGTAAAATAAAGCTCTATATCAGGGGTATTCAACTCAAATTTAAAGAGATTTCTTGAAACAAGACTATATAGATTATATCTGTTTATGTTATGTCATTAGATGTAATTAATACCTGATTGTCAAATCAATGTGACAATATTTATTGTCACATTACACAGAACGGAACATACATGTATGACTGCTAATATGCATGTTTTAAAGTTTACTAAATAAGAGTAGGGCTGCATTTAAAAATAAATAAATAAATAAATAAATAAAATGTATAATTGTGCATTTTAAATAAAGTTCCGAACTTCAAAACAATAAAGGGAGGATTTTTTTTATTATTTATTTTAATGTTTATTTTATTTATTTTAATTGTGGAGAAAGCTGTATTGCAGTGATGTATGGAGCCAATCATGGTCAATATGTGCAAGGCTACTTTGCTCAGACCAGGGAAAGTTGTCACAATAACCATTTAAAGCAAGAAAGTGGAAGGGTCAGTTCTTACAAACTGCTCTTTCAGGGCCACATCTCCTTGGAGATCGACCAATTTCATCCGGAGAGGTCCAGCATTTGCCCATTAAATGTGTTGTGTGACCTCCTTTGAGAACCCTCTGACAGAAGTGATGAGAAATTGATGCTGAAGGAACATGGTGAGATGCTGTCATAAGCTGAAGCTGTAAAATTGGAATACATGAATGTTTGTTCATAGCGTTCCATTCTCTCCTCTAAGGCCTGGACAGTACCTCCTAAATTAAGAAGATCTTTTAATCATATCCGAGTCATATCCGATACAAACGTATTGTTGGTGTACGGGTCGCCAGCAGATGCTGCAGGAGCAGGTAGGCCTGCAGGATGTGGTCTTTCTGCAGGCTGGTCCTGAGAACTTGCAATACACGCTCCGGCCACAGGGTGGCGCACATGGGCGCTGTGGTCGGTTGGGAACCGTCTGTTTCTCCAGCGCCCGAACAGACACGATATGTCCGTGTTTGAATCCTGCATATTGAGTTCGGTAATCCTGCTGGGAAACAGGTTGGTAATGTTGCCTGGAAGATCTTTGTGGACTGGGGGCTTTCTCTGCCATTAAATCCGCCGTTTACATATCTCTGATATTATCATAATGTCACATCTTAGTGGAACACGTAAAGGCAAAGGAGACTTACAGGTCACTCACGCACTCATATGACCCAACAGGTGTCATATATTTAATACCACTGCAATAGTGCTGATATTTAATAATAGACACTTTATCTGTGAGGTTTTAGGGTGTACAGATATTTCAAGATTCATAATGGTGTGTGTGTTTGTATCTGCATTTGCAGTGGATAATCAAGATTCGTCTATTCAGAGGTGTCCCCTTTGACCCTTCGGCCTTGCAGCCATCATGAGGGTCTGCAAGACCTGCGGTGGGACCGACATTGATGTTGACCAGTCCAGGGGAGATGCAGTCAGCATGGGCTGTGGACCAGTTTGTGAGATTGTGAGAGCACGCTTACTTAATTATTTACTCCAACACCCGCTCGTTGGAAACCTAGGTCATGGTGGAACTTGCATTTTTTTCTTTTTCTCATTGCACACAATGTGTCTTTTATTGGCCACATACCTAAACATGCTGTGTTCATTCTTAGATATCCGATTAATAATCTGATTCAGAGGATACATGTTGGGAGTAGATGGCAAGATCTCCCTAAATTCTTACAGGTGGCTCGCAGGCACGAGAAGGAAAGATCATTTTACCCAACCCACAATTTATTATCCCTCCATGTCAGGTCACTAGTGTGGTTCAAGTTTATTTTATTAAGCGACTTTTACTAGATCCTGTCAGCACACTTACTGCTGGTCTAGTTGTTCTCGATACAAGTTTTTGGATTGCTCCTTGTAAGGCAATAAAGCATTTTTTTGATAGTATTAATCATTGAAAAACGGACTATTTTTCATAAGATGACACCGTGTGCAAAAGTAAAAACGTTTAGGATGTAGTGAAACTACATTATGCATTATTAAAACTGCATTATGGAATGCACAGTCGAAAAGCACATTGCATCTTTTTTTTGTTATGTTGCAATCTTATTCCAAATGTATTAAATGAATTTTTTCCTTACATTTCTACACACACAACACACCCTAATGAAAATGTGAAAAAATCTTACTTGAGGTTTTGGAAAATTTATTAAAAAGAAAAAAAAAAGAGAACACATGTACACAAGTATTCACAGCCTTTGCCATGAAGCTCAAAATTGAGCTCCGATGCCTCCTGGAGGCACCTGAGCATAGTTGGAGTCCACCTGAGGAGAAATCTCTTGATTGGACATGATTTTAAAGGCACACACTTGTCTATATAAGGTCCCAAAGTTGACAGTTCATGTCAGATGTCAGGATTGACGGCACCTGGACTCATTGCCTGTGCCCAATCCGGACAGCGTTTAAAAGCCAGGGATTTCCGCCCCTTCGGGAGCGACGACATTTTCGTGGACTCTGTGCACGAACTTGAGTTTCTGTTTTGTGTTTTGAGTTGTGTTTCTACCCTCTATTCCCCTGTTTACAGCCATCGTGCTGATGTTTATTTGTGTTTATTTTATAATAAAACCCTTTTCCCAGCATGTCCCACCTCTGCACTTCCCTCCCCGTCAGCTCGCGGTCGTGACATCAGAGAACAAAACAAGCATAAAGTCAAAGGAATTGTCTGAAGGCACAAATCTGGGAAAGGTTGCAGAAAATTTTCTACATCATTTGTAAGTGGATGAAGTTTAAACCACCAGGTCTCTACTAGAACTGGCCCGCCACCTAAACTGAGCAATCAGGGAAGAAGGTCCTTAGTCAGGGAGGTGACCAAAAGCCCAATGGTCACTCTGTCAGAGGAGAATCTTCTAGGACAACCATCTTTGCAGTAAAAGGCATGTGACAGCCTGCCTGGAGTTTGCCAAAAGGCACCTGAAAGACTCTCAGACCATGAAAGACAAAATATTCTGCTCTCTGTTATGAATGTCAGTCATCACGTTTGGAGGAGACCAGGCACCGCTCATCACCAGACCAATACCATCCCTAGAGTGAAGCAAGGTGGTGGCAGGTTATTGTCATTGTGAAATACAGCAGAGCACACGGTGACACAACAAATGTGTCCTCTGCTTTTTTTTAGAATTAAAGTTTTTTTATTGATTAACAGATGATTCATGATTCACAGCACAAAGAAAGTTCTTAATGAGAATGTCATATTGTTTGAAAATATAGTTATGCTGAGTGGTAGAATCATGGATATATAATTAAATTGTGAGGCCACCACCACTTTGACAACATCGTGCCCCAGAGAGACAGATTCAACTTCCCCCACTTTCCTAGGTTTGTTTTAATTTTGTGAAGGAGTGGATCGAAATTCAATGCTGTCATGCTTTCAATGCTTCACTTACATATGGATGCCTAAATAAATCATGCCTTTTGGGATCCATTTAAAATTGTACTGTGTTATCATGTGTGGGTAACAGTGTTTTGATATGGGCATCATTTCAGATTTGGTCCAGTTGACTTCATAGGCTGAGATTTCACATATAATATTCATGAAGACAGGCAAGGATTTTTCAGGGTCAATAGTCAGAAAGAGAATATCGTCTGCATATAGCATTAATTTATGCTCACTATCACCACCAATGACCCCTCTCACAAGAGGGTTCGTTCTTATAGTAACCGCAAAAGGTTTCACTCCAATTGTGAATAGGAGTGGTGAGCGGGGGCACCCTTGCCTCGTCCCTCTCGAAAGATCAAAAAAGCTGGAAGTAACCCCGTTTGTCATGACCGCTGCTCTAAGATTGCTATATATTATTTCAATCCACTTTCTAAATCCATCACCAACACCAGACCTCAACAGAGCCGAGTGTAAAAAAAAGTCCACTGGACCCTGTCAAATGCCTTCTCCACATCCAAGGATACCGCAGCTACCGGTTCTATACTAGAGGAGTGTAGCCACATTAAATGTGCAAGCCTACGTAAATTATCTGAAGAGGATCTGCCCTTTATAAAAGCGACTTGATCTGTATGAATGATGTGTGGCAAGACAGTTTCAAGTCTTGATAACACTTTGGCCAGAATCTACATGAATTAAGATAATTGGTCTGAAATTAGCAGTATCTGTGAGGTCCCTGCCTTTTTTAGTTATCAATTAAATAAGTGCCTCATTCATTGAGGTTGGCATTGCACCGGTCTGAAAAGCCTCTTAATATACATTAATATGCATATACTTAATATGTACATTGGTTAAAATATACATTGGTTAAAATTGGAGTAATTATGTCTACGTAATCGTCATAATATCCAGCAGGAAACCCATCTGTTCCAGGCGATTTTCCTGTTTTCATAGATTGTATGGCCTTTCTCACCTCTTCTTGAGACACTGACCTATCAACATTTGCTATCTGTTCAGGTGATAAAGTTGGAAAAGTTATATTCATAAAGAAGTTCTGTATTAAATATTTGTTTGTTACACCCATTGATCTGTACAAATTCTCATAAGAATCTTTGAAGGCATCATTAATTCCCTCGCAGGATGTTTCCAATGAGCTTCCTGTTCTTATTGCAGGAATTACATGAGCAGAACATTATTCTTTTAACTGCCTGGCCAAGAGTCTAGTGTTTTCTCCCCCTGACTCATAAAATGATGTTTTAAGTCTAAACAGAGCATATTCAGATTTCTCTAATTTTACAATTGCAAATATTATTGAATAAGTCATCAGAATAATATTTAGCCAGCTCTATTTGCATTTTGTTAAGTTCTGCTTTCAATTTTCTTATAACATGGGCTTGTTCTCTTTTCTTTCTCGAAGAATGTGCAATCATTTTGGCTCTAATCTATGACTTTGATTCCTCCCAGACCACTCCCAGATTATCTGTGCTACAAATAATAATCTCAAAGTATGATGATAGATTCTGTGCCAATTCATTTTTAAATATTTTGTCTTTTAGCATTCATCCTCCATCTTCCTCTCCTAGATCTTTCTGAGTGTCTCACAAGACCATTGGATTTATACTGCTGTCCACAACTGCATTAATCAGATTTTGAGAAATCAAAATGAAGTCTGTTTGTAAGTATGATTTGTGGCAGTGAGAGTAAAATGTATATTCTCTTTTCTGTGGGTTGAACAGTCGCCATACGTCGATCAAACCATTGTCTTACATAATCATATTAATGGCGAACCTACCTTTGGGTGTTATCATCCAACCTCCAGTGTGTCTATTTTTATCAAGTATGCCATCTAGTACCTTTGGTTTCCTTTATCACTGACAAATTCTGTTTTTTACGTACCAAAATGAGAACACCATTATTCTTACTGGACAAGGAGCTATGAAAGACTTGCCCTACTCAGTCTCTTTTGAATTTTTGTGCCTCTGCATCCTTTAGGTGTGTTTCTTGAATGAATGCAATGTCAGCCTGCCTGTGTTTAAGATAAAAAAGCACCTCTTTCCTTTTCGTAGGGCTGCCACAACCATTAATGTTCCAGGACACTACTTTAACATAATTGCTATTTGCCATTTTTGAATAACCTCCTTGTGCCAGTATTATATACAAGCGTGCTTAAACTACTACTATGAATGATCAAAATGTTTTTCATTTTGGACTTAACAAAAATGACCAAACTGGTCAACAAGAAAGTCAACGCAAAATATATAAATAAATTGCTTTCTCTTAATTGGAAGTTTGTTTACCTTAAAGTAATTAAAAATAAAAAAATCTAAATATATAAATATCTAAAAATAAAATAAAGTGTATTTCGGTTTGTGAAATGTCCTACTGACCACAACTAGTGTCCATTACATCCATACCTTTCTCATATTCTGCTTTCGTTTATTCAGCGTCATCAGGTTTGTCAGACCCCTCCTGGCTCAGCCCCTCCTTCGTCCCAGCTGAAACCTCTTGCCTACCTGGGTACTCTTAATGGCCGAGCCCCCCTTGAGCGGGACCCCGGCCTGCCCTCCTCACCGGCTACCTGAGGTTGCAGGCCCATTGCTTCCTTGCCCATCCCCCCTGAGGAGGAGACTCCAACCTGCAGTGCCACGCCACCATGCCCTGGCGTCTGCAAGTCAGGGACCTCCTCCTTGGGGTTCTGATTGGCAATGCCACTTGGGGGATGAGACGAGGGTTGACAGATGCGACATACGGATATCACACACATATACACACACAAACACAGAGAGACACAGACAGAAATGCGAGTCTTCTGGCACTCCATCTAGTCTCTCTCTGACCTTCTCCAGAGGTGGGAACTGAAGTGCCAACCCAGGGACATCTACACACACCCATCCAGCGCTGTCACCCCTCTCAATGGCTTCGCCGGTGGGCGGCTTCTTAGTGCTGGAACTGTGCTGACATCTGTCTGGTGAGTCTGAGTTCTCCTGCAGGGTACTGGCTGATCAGTCACTGCAGGCTGTGGCGTGAGTGTGGTGGACACCCGGAAACAGCTCTACCAACCTGCTTAGAGTGGTTGCAGTACAGGGAGCAGGCATAGGATGTTGCAGATGGCAAGGCACGACTGCAGTGACCAGGCAGAGGGCAGAATGCAGCGCTGCTGACGGTGGTGGGCGTGCAGTGGTAGGTGACCCCTATGGACTCCTCTCGAGTGGTGGTGGTAGGCGTGAGCAGGGAGCATGGACGGGTGGTTGCCAGGAGGGGGTGATGTTGTCTGCTGTGGGCTGGAGTGCTGATACAGCACTGTTGCCTGCAGGGGAACATCAGTGCAGAAGGAGAATGAGTTTATGATTAACGCAGTAGACCTCAAAGCAGAACCTGGCTGGCAACATCCATCGCATGCTTTGTCCAGCACTCCACTGGACCGCAAAACTCTCCTTGCTCTTGTCATCTTCGTGCACCAGGAAGTCATGTGGGCCCACACCACACTGGCGAGGATCCAGGAAGGGCACTGTGGGAGGTACAGACCCTGAACTGTCCAGACACCAGCTCGCCATGTCTTCACTCTCGTCGCTGTCTGTGTCATCCGCATCAACGGGGAGGCTTCACAGCAGCGGTCCTTGTCTGACATCTCGAACATAGTGGGGGCCCCGTCCTCCATGCCCACACCGCTTCCTCGCCACAGTCATTGGCCTCCTCGTCGCTCTGTCAACTCACCTGCAGATCGTACCACTTCCAGGAGAGCCAAAACAAAGAAAACAGGATACCAATGGAAATGAACACACAGGCATGAGGCACTAGGCCAGGAACATACACAAACAAAAGTAACTCAATGTCCACATTGCGACGATGTCTGCATGCTGCTTCACAGGTTTTATGGAGTCCCGATACATTAAGACCAATTTTTGTCAGATGGGATGGATCAGGACTCCATAAACAGCTGTGACAGCCCCATGGCCCCGGTACGTCACAATGGGGGGGTCATAAATTATCCAGTGTTTGCTCTGTAAAAGACAAATCACAAATTAATTTTTATAATGAAGAGCATTTTTATATTACATGTATCATATTATTTACAGTAAGATATTTTATGTCATATTATATGATGTTATTATAAAATAAAGAACAGACAAACAGATAGATAAAAATGAAAAACAACAATGTTTAGGGCAAACCAATTATTCAACCCAGGCCAGGATTCGAACCCGGTATTTCCACCATGAAGGTGAATGTGTTACCAATACACCACCAGGGTTTTTGGTTTGCCAATTCATACTGGTTCACAGAACAACCAGAAGTTTGACTAAATTTAGCAGCCAATTTAAACTAATTATAACTCAATTTTGGCTTGGAAAGCAGTGAAAGGTTAAAAGACGATAGGATAAAAGGATGAAGAGGGAAGAGTGGAATCATTGTTAAATTTGTTAATTTGGGGAATGGATAAAATAGCAAAAAATTAAGAGTAGAGGAAAGATCAGGAAGAGTGGAATGCTAATGCTAGCATGCTAAAATAAAAAAT
Source organism: Denticeps clupeoides (assembly GCF_900700375.1). Taxonomy (NCBI): domain Eukaryota; kingdom Metazoa; phylum Chordata; class Actinopteri; order Clupeiformes; family Denticipitidae; genus Denticeps; species Denticeps clupeoides. Next base: position 121,384 of record NW_021629716.1, on the reverse strand, counting down.
GCTAACTGGGTCTGGCCACAATGCGTCACATAAAATATGATGACGTTTGGAGCATGTTACAGAGGATAAATGGGAGAGATGGAAAGAATAAAAGAGAAGTTGCTGCTGCTGAATTGGTGGTTGAAAGGCTGAAAGTGTTATTGTTGCTCTGTAAAATGCATGTAAGCGAAGGAGTGCAGGCTTAGCTATTTGGCAAAGAGGGGTTCATGGAGATGTGGCATGTTGAATTTTGGGTGTCTACAATAAAAAATGTGGTTCTGAGCAATGTGTGTGGCACGCAGGTGGAGTCACGGATTGCTTAAAAAAGTAGCAGCAAACTTCTGCACTATGGGCCGGATAAACGTGTGCGATTAAAACTGTAGGACTAGATGCAGTTGGAATAATAATATCAAGAAGAAGAAGAAATAGAAAAAGAAGATTTAGATTTTCCTAGCCAAAATAATTATTAGATATTAAACAAAACAATGTTTTGAATGTTTTGGGTGTGGGAAACCGGAGTACCCGGAGAAAAACCCACGTGAACACGGGCAGTGCGCGCCAACTCCACACAGAAAGAACCCGGGCCAGGACTAGAACCAAGTTTCTTTCTATAAGGCAGCAGCTCCAAGCACTGTACTACCGTGTCACTAGAACAGCACACGTAAACACACAGACATCATATCAATTACATCAATATCAAGTCCTGTCTATACTAATTGGCTAACTTACTATATATATAACTAAATAAGTATTACTACCTAACTTAATACATACTACTTACTAACTTTTACTACCTAATTTACTACATATAACTTAATAACTATTATAACCTTACTTACTACATACTACTTACTACCTATTATTACCTAACTTGCTACATATTAATAAATAACTATTACAAACCTAACTTACAACATATTACCTAACTTACCTCTCACTTACTTACCCATTACTTAGGCCAAATGTAAGGGTAGTGCCAGCGGTCAGCCAGTACGCTGCAGATCCTGGACGCCTCTTCTCGCTGCTGCTGAGCCTCTCTTCATTTCTTCTTGCTCTGATATCATTCCTCCCAAATGGAAAGCACACAGGACTGGGTGGAATCAGCTTTTCCATCTGAGTGCTGAAGAGACAGACCAGGGGGTAACTTAATAACTATTGTAACCTAACTTACTACATATAACTAACTAACTTCCTTCTCCCTGAAGGAAGTTCTGTCTGGGCAGCAGCAATCAGTAAAGGAGAAAAAGACAAGAAACAAAACATATAAAAGGAAGCGGCGAGAGAAAATACACAGTGAGGCAGAGTAAAAGGAGGAACACCTCCAAGATGGAAAAAAAAGAGTGGAAGAAGGTAAGACAAAAAATATCAATGACTTGAATGAAAAGCGAAAGATAAGTCAGAGAAAAGCTTGGAAATGTAGACAACAGGTATCTAGATAATGTAAGAAAAGTCGCAGGTCACCATTAACTCTCCCAGATCAGGATCAGGCTTAATGACAAATGATTTTTTTCATTAATTTGTTCAAGAAAACACCACAAAAAAAATGTGAAGTTTTACCCTCAGTCGGTTTCGTCCAGGTCCGAGCGCCCAGTAGACATGCAGCAGCAGGATGCTGAACTGGGTCTAGGCCGAACGCTGTTGGTTCTCTTGCTGCTGTTGGTTCCTGGATGTCCTGGTCCTCCTCGCTGCTCCCTCATGATCCTGGCCGCCTCTTCTCGCTGCTGAGCCTCTCTCTTCATGTCTTCTCGCTCTGCTATGATGCTGGACGATGTGAGCCAAGAAGGCAGTTTCCTCCCAAATGGAAAGCCCACAGGACTGAGCGGAATCAGCTTTTCCATCTGAGTGCTGAAGAGACAGACCAGGGGGTAACTTAATAACTATTGTAACCTAACTTACTACATATAACTAACTAACTATTACTTCCTAACTTACTACATACTACTTACTATTATTATCTAACGTACTACATATAGCTTAATAACTATTGTGGCCTAACTTACTACACATTTCCTAACTTACCTCTCACTTACTTCCCCATTAATTTGGCCAAACGTAAGGGTAGTGCCAGCGGTCAGCCAGTACGCTGCAGTCCATCCCATTACGTGTGATCCTGGCCGCCTCTTCTCGCTGTCGCTGAGCCGCTCTCTTCATGTCTTCTCGCTCTGATATCATGATGGACGACATGAGGCGAGAAGACGGTTTCCTCCCAGATGGACAGCACACAGCAGTGGATGGATTTGTCTTTTCCATCTGTGTGCTGAAGATACGGACAAGCTTGTCCCGGGGCAGCTGGGTCCAGGGGGTAATTGGGCCTGGCTGCGTCCCGGTGGCCTTCATGCCTGCCTCTGGTGAACTGGTCACAGTGGTGACAGGCAGAGGCAGCACGGTGGATGTTCCAGGCTGCGGTCTTCTATACGGACAGCTTGTCTCATTCCTCCTGGACAAGGTGCCTGGACCGGTAGAGGCAGTAACAACATTAACCATGAGTGTAAAATCTTCAACAGTAACATGTAAGACTTAACAAGATAACTGGAAATTATACGCTTGTTAAAATTGTCTTTTACTTTAAAACTGTGCTGATTCTGAAATCTTTACGTTAATTATAGTGCAGGTTGGGATGTAAAACCCTGATTCTTGAAACTTTAGCAAAAACATGTCCCACTAAGAAAAGTGCTCATTCTATTAGAAATTAAAAACATTTTCATGATTAAAATTCTCAAGGTTATAATCAGGGTGTTTTTTGCACATTTGAAAGGATTCTTTTCTAGGCTTACTCATAATTTTTAATAATTTAAATGATTATATGCTGGCCACTGCCGACAAAATCATTTGGCTTTGTATAGGATATAACAAACTCTTCAAACCCACATTATCATCACCACCATCAGATATTTATAAAAAACAATAAAATCAGGCAACTACAAAGTCAACTACATTCCCGAGGACCCATTTTCAAACATTCAGCTTTAAGATCACACAGGCTCCTGTAAACTCGCTGTTTTATGTTTTGTTCAAGAAAACACCACAAAAAATGTGAAATTTTACCCTCAGTTGGTTTCGTCCAGGTCCGAGCGCCCAGTAGATACGCAGCAGCGGGACGCTGAACTGGGTCTGGGTCGACCGCTGTCCTCTTGCTGCTGTTGGTTCCTGGATGTCCCGGTCCTCCTCGCTGCACCCTCGTGATCCTGGCCGCCTCGTCTCGCTGCTGCTGAGCCGCTCTCTTCATGACTTCTCTCTCTGATATCGTGCTGGACGACATGAGGCGAGAAGGCAGTTTCCTCCCAGATGGAAAGCACACAGCACTGGATGCATTCGGCTTTTCCATCTGAGCGCTGAAGAGATGGACCAGCTTGTCCCGGGGCAGCTTGGTCCATGGGGTGGTCGGGTCTGGCTGCGTCCCGGTGGCCTTCATGCCTGCCTCTGGTGAACTGGTCACAGCGGTGACAGGCAGAGGCAGCACGGTGGGTGTTCTAGGCTGAGGTCTTCTGTATGGACAGCTCATCTGGTTCCTCCCGGCCAAGGTGTCTGGTCTGGTCCTCTTGGCTGCAGTGTAGGGGAGAGGCGGCTTGGATACGGTACCCATCAGGGGCAGCTTGGTCAGCGTGTTGACCTGTGATGGACCGGCCTTGGGGTGTCGCTGGGGCTTCCTGGCTGCAGGATATTGCTGCACCTTCTTCTGCCTTTTTGCTGGTTGAGGCATTGGCTCAATCAGAATGGCTAAACCTTCAACAGAGGCAATAACAAGATTTCCCATTAGTGTAAACTCTACAACAGTAACATGTAAGACTTAGTTAACCAGATAACTGGGAATTATTTGCTTGTTGAAATGGTCATTTACTTTAAAACTGTGCTGATTCTGAAATCTTCACATTAATTATGATTCATGTTGGGATGTAAAGAATAAAATGTCTCCCTCAGTCATGTGAAGATCACAAAACATCCAGAAATGTATATTTTTTAAATTAAGGGATGAGTGGTTTTATCATTAATCAAGAAAACACAAAAAAACATGCTAAGTTTTACCCTCAGTCGGTTTAGTCCAGGCCCGAGCGCCCAGTAGGTACGCAGCCGCGCACCGCTGAACTGGGTCTGGGCCGACTGCCGTCGTCCTGCTGCAGTCAGATCCTGGATGTCCTGGTCCTCCTCGCTGCTCTCTCATGGTCTTCATCTTGATGAATATCGCAATTTGCAAACTTTTATCGGCTCCTATTTCTGTTTAAATTAAAGCACAAACACGATGACGTCACTGACCGGAGCGCGTCGCTTTTTTAAAGTTCTTTAGCCACCACGTGATTTGTAGTGAGATTACATCTAGAAACACTGAATTCACCTTCCTGAGCAGTAAAAGTACACGGGCAAACACAGCAAACGACAGCCAAACAACTAGACTATGAAATGATTTTATTCCGTGACTCACTACACCAAGTAGCTTCTCCCAGTTTTTCAAAATTGTGAAGGTGAAGCTGTCAAATATGCAAATGAACCGCGAATTTGCAGAAATACATAAATAAATGAGGATATCTGCGTGAATAGTCGTCTGAGAGTCTGTTCCTGCGAGTATGAACCTATTTGCTGTGGAAAGCGCAGCTAAACCGATGTCGGCTGGATAAACGGAGACTATTTTAATTAGTAAAACATGGCGCCAGTCCCGCGCCGAAGAGTTAGAGGTCTTAAACCAGCCGGTCCCCGCAAAAATAACAATCTACTCGCTACTCACCAAAAACGATGTCGCTTCTCTCGGTCGCTTTACAGCTCTGAGGATCAACAAACTCCGTTTCCATGACAACGACGTTCTCGTCCGACGCGACGTGCGGCGCCGCGCGAATCTAACATTAAACACGGAGGCGTTCATAAAATGCGACTTAAATAAAATAAATAAGGATTTTATGTTGGTAATTTGATGAAACTGCATTAAATGAGTAATAAGCAGTAATACATGCAGATAAATACTAAAACCAGTAATAAATAAATAAACTTTTTTTTTGTCCATTTTTCCTACTGTTAGAAGAACTCGGTCGCCCAGTAATTGCTAGACAAGGAAGGAGCTATTTCGACTCGTGCACGCAGTGTTTCCTTCATAATGCCATTTATTTTGATCAGGAAAAATGTGAGGCCACCTCAATCACTTCCGTCTGTACAGGGAAGGTCACAGATGGAACTATTTTACCTGCTCATGCCCCTCTAAGTGTTTAACCCTTATTTATTCCCCCTCTTCACTTATTCTTGCATTGTGCTGTGCTCTGAAAGCCGCTGTTTTCTCCGGTTTGCGCGTTTGAAGTGACAGCGTTAACCACGCCCACTTGTCGCGCTGAACCCCGCGACAAGAAGAGTATTTTGGGACATTACACCGTGACGTGTGACTCTAGTGGCGCTGTGTCATTGTGCGCTTTTTACGTGACGCTCTTCTCTTCACCTTTTCATGGCGTGGGTGGTACTAGCCAAGTGGGAAACACGCTCGCCTATAAACCAGAAGAGCCAGGTTCATATCCCACTTAGTGTCTCCAGGGGGACTGTCCCTGTAACTACTGGTTACAAGTACCTCTGGATCCGGGCGTTTTTATAGGAGGGAAGTCATGCTTTTAAAGTATGCTGGTGATGATAATGCATCGTTTATACTATTATTTTGTGCTCAGAATGTACTCATATTTCGGGAAATATATGAAATTTTAATTTCTCAGAATTTTTGGGAGATTTCAGTCACTGATTTGTAGCTTTTGTGGGGTCACGAGAAACAATGGCTGCTGTCAGAAAATGTGACCCCCCTTCAGCAGGAGCAGAACACTCCAGTTAGTCATTCTGCACATGATTATTATTTCTAGTCATGACTGGTCATCTAAAAATGTTTTGGACCCCCAGTTTCTTTTTCATTCTTATTATATGTGGGGTCACAATATATGATGGCTGCTGTCACAAAATGTGACCCCCTTCCCCTGCAGGAGGGTCACCTGAACGTGTAATGTGAGCTGAGTGCAGGGACACCTTGCTGGTTTATGGATATTAACCTGTGATGTTCCAATAGCATATCTAAACAATGCTATTGTTAATTTTTCATGTTATGAAATAAGACATAAACATTGTGTTGAGTCTGTTTATTGCTTGAGTAATATTAAATATGAATGGAGGATGAATGCCTCTGGAACCCCCACAACCAGTCTCCTTAACCCCGTCTCCTTGCTGCAGCGTGCACATCACCACGGTGACCAGATGCTTGCTACTCCTTTCCACCTGTTGCCGGTGCGTGGCGCCGCCTGCTACTGAACTCTTTCACATACCTGCCGTGCTGCATGACCATCAACATGGCAAACAGACGTTGTTCCAGATCAGCTCTGCGCCTGCCCTGTTTTTTTTCATGAAGCTCTGCTTGCACGTACATTCACAGTCTGCTTCCAGCTCCAGCCCAATGTCAGCGAATGCGCCCCCTGGATCGGCCTTGATAGTATGAACGAACCACAACAGGCTTTTTTTGTTTTTCCAAACCACTGAGAATTTTCAATGAGATTAATTCAAATTTTATGTACAATCAGTAAATATATAATTTTTTGAAATCATGAAATAAGTAAAAAACATATGTACAGTTCCATTTGTTACAAGATTATACTTGTAGTGCATAATATGTTATGAACAGATTTTACTTTGTGTGAAACTTGAAAAACAGTTATTCTCTGCTGTGTAATAAAAGGTGTACGTTGCATTTTTGCACATAACATTGGGTATTTCTGTGAATCCAGGAACCCTGCACCTTCCCTTTTTTATTATTACATTATTGGCCAGTGTGAAGTATTGGTCATGTGGACATCTTGGTTTGGAATGGGAGCCGTGGGCCCTTGTTTCCTCCTTGTCTCCTGTAATTGTTGAGAAATCCCACCACCGGTTCATACTTTCTTCCTGGCATTTTGAATTTCACAATCTGGTGGAGGGATGTATAGCCATGCAGGATGCAGTAGAGAGCCATCTGAGTGACGTGTTCCCTGGTGTCTGAGAGGAACGTCGAATGTCATCTTCATATTCATCTTCATTATCACTGATATCTGTTTCAAAAATATAAAGTTCGAGTCAGTAAAATTGCAACAAAGGCATCAGAAGAAAAACAGCTTGATATTTAATATCTAATTTGATATTAAAAATCTGTATTTTGACTTGAGTGAGGGTAGATACCTTCTGGTAATTTTTTGGGTGAACTTCAGACTGTAAATTTGTTGAAAATCTGGAAGCTGAATTTTACTAGCCCATGATGGTGTATGGTGAGTTACCCTCTTGACAGTGTGGAAGTGGTGTCTTCCAAAAATGCCATACTTTTAACTTGAATTCAACATATGCTCAAGCAGGTAAGATTTTTTAGCAGGTTCAACTAAACACTCATCAGATGTAGTGAATGGTTGTTTTTTCAGTTCAAAGAAATTCTGGTGACACTGAAGTGCTGAATTCTGAAGCGCTAATGACGTACAAACTACAGAACCCAAAATGCAGTGCACACTTGCTGAGGATCTGAAGTTTGTGTGTTATTAGCGCTTCGTATCACTGGGCCATAATAATGAATATATATAAAGTGATCTCACAGGATGCGGGCCACGAGTTTGACACCCCTGCCTTAAAGAATCCTAATATATTAAAATGAAGGAACTAATAAAGACCAATTTGATCAAATTAAATGGAAATTAATAATAAAGAGAATCATGAAGAGCTTATCATTTAGATATTTGCCATTTTCTTTGCAGTCAGCAAAGTAGATTCATTTTTGGGACATTTCAGAATCTGTATGATTTTCTACAAATATCACATCAAAATTAATGCATATGTTGTAGGTTTTTTACTGTGGATTATGATACTTATTGTTCTTGTTGTCATCTGAATGGTTATTTTTTATATTTTTCTCCATTAGTTTTAAATTCCTTTGGGATTCAGACTCTGTACCGAAGGTTCGGGAAAGAGTTCGATTGTGTGACTCATGAGACTTTATTTTATACGTTACAATACAGTGGGGTCCCCAACTCCTTAATTAGGATTCTATCCTTTTGATTCACTCATTAGTCTACGTATGTTAAATGGAGTAACTGTGTCTCTGTCCCTTTTAATGTTTGTAATGTGGTTAGTAAAGGAAGTGTTCTGTCATCTCTTTTTAATGTGTACATGGATGTGTAGTCGGTGGAACTATTATCAATAACCTGACGTGTGCAGATGATTTAATGATCTACTGTCCATACAGTGCTGGCCTTCAAAAGTTACTGAGGGTCTGCTCGCATGGTTCAGAGTTTGAGATCACTTATAATGGCAAGAAAAATCGTAAGAAGGAAATCGTGAAGGAAAAATACCTTTGGAGATAGCCTACTTGTATGTTCAAACGCTTCTCTGTCAATTTATTCGTAAATACATGTCTGTATAAAAATCACTTCTCAAATTTGCCAGTTTATGAATTCTGTATTTTGTATAACACCTTGTCTTCCAGATGTTCATTCATTTAGGAGCCCTACCCAGACCCAAGGCTCTACTCAACACGCTTCTATACTTTGCCAGTATGTTCTTGGGGCGACTGGGCATAAACCGAAGAAAGATCTAAATGCTGGCAACATAAAAGCATCAGTTACCTGATTACGGGCCTGCGTGGGAGCCTCCATTACTGTGCTTCTAGTGCTTCTACTCCACCTGGTGGTCATGGGTGGGATTGGATAATACGCTGTAACATACACTGGGGGCTGTACAGAGTGTAGCAGAGCTGCATCTGAAACAGGCAGAATACTAATGGCTATCCAGACATGAAAAGGTGAAGTGAGGTGTTACCTGAGAAGGAGGAAGAGCAGGCAGGTAGGTCCATGGCACTGATGGCTGCTGACAAGAGACTGACTCTAGTTCTATTGCGGTCTCATGCTGAGTAAAGAACCCACCAGTGAAAGTGATTGTCATTCTGAAACACTCTAGAACAGCACACGGTGACGGTGAGCAGTGGGCAGCCATGACAGGCGCCCAGGGAGCAGTGTGTGGGGATGGTGCTTTGCTCAGTGTCACTTCAGTGGCACCTTGGCGGTTCGGGATTGGAACTGGAAACCTTCTGATTACGGGGCCGCTTCCTTAACCGCTAAGCCTATCCGAATAAATTTATCTGTGTTCAAAGTGTTCCACTCTGTCCTCTAAGGTCCAGACAGTACTAAAATAAAAAGTTATTTTAATTGAGTCATCACCTACAGGGTGGGGGGTTAATGCAGAGGACACATTTCATTGTGTGCATGTTTGCTGTGCATGCTGTGTATCACAATGACAAAAAACAAATGCTTTTCATTTCACTGAAGATTATAAAATCCTTTTTATTAATCTTAGTACAGCACTGAATGAAGAAGCAATTAAATTGGCCTTCATCACACAACAGATGTGGGTTTGACTACATCATTATTTCAAACTTTGTCAATAACTATTTAATAACCTCCCAGTCATTTATAATATACTTTCTGTCCCACAAAGTTTGAACTGTAGTGTAAAAAAAACAGAACACATTTACCTGTATGTTGAGTCGTCCGCGGTGGGGTGCCAGGCCGGTGCGCTGGTAAGACGAGGCAGAAAGCTGCAAGTCGCTCGTCCTCAAACACTCCAGGCCACAGGAGGACATGCTATTGGATGGGGGGGTGGAAATAAAGCTCATTTTATTGACATGAATACTACATTAAACCCCACTGAAGATGTAGGTTAACTTTAATTTTACTTTACTTTACTTTATTTAGCAGAACGCTTTTATCCAAAGCGACTTACAAGAGGAAGACACCAGCAATTCTCGTTCGATTTCTATAGAATTTTGGGTTTACAAAACTAAGAGCCCTGATAAGGCCTAACTTGTCAGCAAAGAGCATGCACAGAGATTGTTAAGTGCTAGACGAAGAAAAAATTATAATATATATATGTATTTTTGTATTATTTTGTGCAATGTGTACGCATGTGCATGTGTACTTTTTGAATAAGCGGGTTTTCACCTGCTTCTTAAAGGTGGTGGTAGTCTCGGCTAGTCGAATGGAGGAGGGCAGGTTGTTCCACCAGCCAGGGACAACAAAGGAGAACAGAGTTAATTGGAATCGGAGACCCCGTGAAGAGGGAATTTTCAGTCTCATTTCATTTGCAGATATGAGAGGGCATGCCGGAGTGTAGCCAGGTATTGTATTGATGTAGGAGGGTGCAGTTCCATTTACAGCCCTGTAGGCAACCATCAAGGATTTGAACTCAATGCGAGCAGCTACCGGGAGCCAGTGGAGAGAGGTGAGAAGAGGCGTAACATGGGTGTATTTTGGCTGATTGAAGATGAGATGGGATGCCATATTTTGGACCATCTGGAGTGGTTTTATGGTGACTGCAGAGGCTCCAGCCAGGAGAGAGTTACAATAGTCGAGTTTGGAGATGACCATTGCCTGGACGAGGAGCTGCGTAGCCTGTAGTGAGAGAAAAGGCAGAATCTTGCGAATGTTGTAGAGAGTGAACCTGCAGGATCTGGAGATCGCAGCAACATGATGGTTCAAACTCAGTTCTAACTCCATCTGCATCTATGCAGCAAAGCATCTAATTTTCATTTTTCTTAAAAGCCGGCAGTGTAATCTGACACTGAATAATTTGCAAAAGTAAAAACTCCCCACAGTCTCACATCTCTGTTTCAGTACTTGTTCATCTCAGTTTTGGGATGGGAACTAATGTGATAATTACAAGGGTGTTAAAACATAACTTGTTTAACAGATTAAAACCTAAAATGGGAAATGAGTGGGTGAAATTAGTTATTGTTCAGTTCATAAATCCTGGCAGATCAAAATAAACTCATCAGGCAGCGAGGATGGAAGCATCTCCCAATTTCTTTAAAAAAAATCAGATGCATTTCCAAAGCCTGGTGGTTTGCGCAACACCGGAACGAAAACGGGACCATCTGTGACCCCCTGTATAAATTTACATTCAGAATGTAAACTCCACTTTAGAATTTATTTTAAACGGTGTAATTCACATAAAACTATTTCATTGTATGTATATTTACTGTGTAACAGCATTCGCTACCTTCAACATGCAATAACTCCCCCAAATTCTACATATAAAGAAATATTAATGAGGGGGACAACATCACTCACTCAGAGGTGCAAAGTCTGGGTGACGACGCGCAGCTTGGTGTAAAAAGACTCACCTCTTTCCCTTCTGGCTCTTTGTTTCTCTCCGGTCTGGTTTCGCCAGGCGACAAACTGCTTGTAGTGTCATTTTTTTAACATGCTGAGTTAAAACTGTCTAGAACGCCACGGACACCGTCGCCATCATCCTCACGTCTCAGCCGCAGTCAGTGCCAGAATCTGCCGAGTTTTCCCGACTCTTTTTTCCAGAACTGCCGTAAAGCGCCAAAAAGACGAGCCCCATTTTGGAGAGAAAATTTGATCCTTGTCGTAAACTTGGTAATAGCAGCGACGCCCGAACTCTCACATTCTGATCCTTTTTTACAAATAGCCTAATAAAAACATTTCATTAGGCCCACTTTAAAATGAGCCCTTAAGGTACATGTGTCAAACTCGCGGCCCGCGGGTCACATCCCAGGGATTACTTTGTATAGATCTATTATTAGAGCTCGGCAATATGAAGCGCTGATTTTAAACAAACTACAGATCCCAGAATGCCGTGCGCACGTTGCTGAGCGCCTTGAAGTTTGGATTATTATTCGAATCGTCCGATCCACCTCACTTGCTGCAATACACGTATTATGCCTGTAGGAGACATAATTCAGCTCGATAAGTAGTCAAATAAAGCTCTATATCAGGGGTATTCAACTCAAATTTAAAGAGATTTCTTGAAACAAGACTATATAGATTATATCTGTTTATGTTATGTCATTAGATGTAATTAATACCTGATTGTCAAATCAATGTGACAATATTTATTGAGATCGAATAATTCAATCCGGAGAGGTCCAGCATTTGCCCATTAAAAGTGTTGTGTGACTTCCTTTGAGAAACAGTGATGAGAAATTGATTCTGAAGGAACATGGTGAGATGCTGTCGCAAGCTGAAGCTGTAAAAATGGAATACATGAATCTTTGTTCATAGCGTTCCATTCTCTCATCTAAGGCCTGGACAGTAGCTCCTAAATTAAGAAGATCTTTTAATCATATCCGAGTCATATCCGATACAAACGTATTGTTGGTGTACGGGTCGCCAGCAGATGCTGCAGGAGCAGGTAGGCCTGCAGGATGTGGTCTTTCTGCAGGCTGGTCCTGAGAACTTGCAATACACGCTCCGGCCACAGGGTGGCGCACATGGGGCGCTGTGGTCGGTCGGGCGCCGTCTGTTTCTCCAGCTTCCGAACAGACACGCGAGTCTCCTGAATCCTGCATATTGAGTTCGGTAATCCTGCTGGGAAACAGGTTGGTAATGTTGCCTGGAAGATCTTTGTGGACTGGGGGCTTTCTCTGCCATTAAATCCGCCGTTTACATATCTCTGATATTATCATAATGTCACATCTTAGTGGAACACGTAAAGGCAAAGGAGACTTACAGGTCACTCACGCACTCATATGACCCAACAGGTGTCATATATTTAATACCACTGCAATAGTGCTGATATTTAATAATAGACACTTTATCTGTGAGGTTTTAGGGTGTACAGATATTTCAAGATTCATAATGGTGTGTGTGTTTGTATCTGCATTTGCAGTGGATAATCCAGATTCGTCTATTCAGAGGTGTCCCCTTTGACCATCATGAGGGTCTGCAAGACCTGCGGTGGGACCAACACTGATGTTGACCAGTTCAGGGGAGATGCAGTCAGCATGGGCTGTGGATCGTTCCTGGAGGACAACATCGTCGTCTCCGAGGTCACTTCTTCGTAGAACTCCAGCGGGAAACTATCGGCTGTGGGCCAGTTTGTGGCGGGAGATTGTGAGAGCACACTTACTTAATTATTTACTCACACCCACTCGTTGGAAACCTAGGTCAGGGTGGAAGTTGCATTTTTTTTCTTTTTCTCATTGCACACAATCTGTCTTTTAATGGCCACATACATGTTGGGTGTAGATGGCGAGATCTCCCTAAATTCTTACAGGTGGCTCCCAGGCACGAGAAGGAAAGATAATTTAACCCAACCCACAATTTATTATCCCTCCATGTCAGGTCACTAGTGTGGTTCAACTTACTGCTGGTCTAGCTGTTCTCAATAAAAGTTTTTGGATTGCTCTATGTAAGGCAATAAAGCATTTTTTTTAATTGATAGTATTAATCATTGAAAAACTTACTATTTTTCATAAGATGACACCATGTGCAAAAGTAAATAAGTTTAGGATGTAGTTAAACTACATTATGCTTTATTAAAACTGCATTATGGAATTCACAGTCGAAAAGCATATACATTGCATCTTTTTTTTTGATGCAATGTATTAAATAAAATTTTCCTTACATTTCTACACACACAACACACCCTAATGAAAATGTGAAAAAAGCTTACTTGAGGTTTTGGAAAATGTATTAAAAAGAAAAAAAAAAGAGAAAGCACATGTACACAAGTATTCACAGCATTTGCCATGAAGCTCAAAATTGAGCTGCTATGCCTCCTGGAGAAATTTCATGATTTGACATGAATTTATAGGCACACACTTGTCTATATAAGGTCCCAAAGTTGACAGTTCATGTCAGATGTCAGGATTGGGAAGTGGATGAAGTTCAAACCACCAGGCCTCTACTAGAACTGGCGCACCACCTAAACTGAGCAATCAGGGAAGAAGGTCCTTAGTCAGGGAGGTGACCAAAAGCCCAATGGTCACTCTGTCAGAGGAGAACCTTCTAGGACAACCATCTCTGCAGCAATCCACCAATCAGACCTGTATGGTAGAGTGGCCAGACGGAAGCCACGCCTTAGTAAAAGGCATGTGACAGCCTGCCTGGAGTTTGCCAAAAGGCACCTGAAGGACTCTCAGACCATGAGAAACCAAATATTCTGCTCTCTGTTATGAATGTCAGGCGTCACGTTTGGAGGAAACCAGGCACCGCTCATCACCAGGCCAATACCATCCCTACAGTGAAGCAAGGTGGTGGCAGCATCATGCTGTGGGGATGTTTTTCAGCTTCTGGAAGTGAATGTGAAGTTATTGTCATTGTGAAATACAGCAGAGCACACGGTGACACAACAAAATGTGTCCTCTGCTTTTTTTTGTTATAATTAAAGTTTTTTTATTGATTAGCAGATGATTCATGATTCACAGCAATATAGTTATGCTGAGTGGTAGCATCATGGATATATAATTAAATTGTGAGGCCACCACCACTTTGGCAACATTTATCTTGCCCCAGAAAGACAGATTCAACTTCCCCCACTTTCCTAGGTTTGTTTTAATTTTGTGAAGGAGTGGATCGAAATTCAATGCTGTCATGCTTTCAATGCTTCACTTACATATGGACTTAACTTAATGCCTAAATAAATCATGCCTTTTGGGATCCATTTAAAATTGTACTGTGTTATCATGTGTGGGTAACAGTGTTTTGATATGGGCATCATTTCAGATTTGGTCCAGTTGACTTCATAGGCTGAGATTTCACATATAATATTCATTAAGACAGGCAAGGATTTTTCAGGGTCAATAGTCAGAAAGAATATCGTCTGCATATTGCATTAATTTATGCTCACTATCACCACCAATGACCCCTCTCACAAGAGGGTTCGTTCTTATAGTAACTGCAAGAGGTTTCACTCCAATTGTGAATAGGAGTGGTGAGCGGGGGCATCCTTGCCTCGTCCCTCTCGAAAGATCAAAATAGCTGGAAGTAACCCCGTTTGTCATGACCGCTGCTCTAAGATTGCTATATATTATTTCAATCCACTTTCTAAATCCATCACCAACACCAGACCTCAACAGAGCCGAGTGTAAAAAAAAGTCCACTGGACCCTGTCAAATGCCTTCTCCACATCCAAGGATACCGCAGCTACCGGTTCTATACTAGAGGAGTGTAGCCACATTAAATGTGCAAGCCTACGTAAATTATCTGAAGAGGATCTGCCCTTTATAAAAGCGACTTGATCTGTATGAATGAAAAAAAAAAAGTATTTTCATGACGTGTACATGCAAAAAAAGTGTTTCCATTGTGGTTTTGTAAACTAAAATCTATGTAAATAATATTAATAACACAAGAGTTAATGGGCACATCACTTCCGAGACACACAAAAAAATTTTTGATGGTGTTTTTCATTGAAAAAAGGAACAAAGTATGGTTTAGATGCCATCTTGTATGTTTTGTACCCTGAAATAAACAGTACAGGCCAAAAGTTTGGACGCACCTTCTCATTCAATGTGTTTTCTTTATTCTCACTGAAGGCATTAAAAACTATGAATGCACACATTTCGAGTTATGTACTTAACAAAAAGTGGAGACCTGACCTCCACAGTCACCGGACCTGAACCCAATCGAGATGGTTTGGGGTGAGCTGGACCGCAGAGTGAAGGCAAAAGGGCCAACAAGTGCTAAACACCTCTGGGAACTCCTTCAAGACTGTTGGAGAACCACTTCAGGTGACGACCTCTTGAAGCTCATCGAGAGAATGCCAAGAGTGTGCAAAGCAGTGGCTATTCTGAAGAAACTAGTTTTCAGTTATTTCACCTTTTTTTGTTAAGTACATAACTCCACATGTGTTCATTCCTAGTTTTGATGCCTTCAGTGAGATTCTACCAATGTAAATGGTCATGAAAACAAAGAAAACACATTGAATGAGAAGGTGTCCAAACTTTGGCCCATACTGTAATGTTAATATTCTGTTATTCTTTGTTAATATTCTTATCATGCTCTGTGCACGTGCTAAAAATATTCAACGGTTTCAGTTCTGCTACTAAGGACTCAAAATTATAATTTTAGAAAATATTGTTTTCCATTCTTTGAGTCTTTGGAAAGTTACAATTTATAATGTTTCCTTGTTAGGTTTTTGAACAGCACCACAGGCTTTGCTGAAAGTCTGATTAGTTCAGCCATGTGAACCAGCAACTGGATTTTTACAGATTGTGTTTGAACTCCAAATAGAATTTTACAGTGACAAAAACCTACAGACAATCTCATGATATGACAACCAATAATCAAACAGGACAATTCCTTTCTGGGGTTTTTAATAAACTGAATGAAGTAATAAAAAAAGTAATATTTCTAGCCGTGAGATTCACTGAGATCCACCTTTTCATGCAAGGGTGTAAATCAGCAACTGTCTGGCATAGCCCACAGGAGCCAGCATTGGCAGAGAATAAGTCTGAACAAGTCTCTGTTCTGTGTGTGTGTGTGTTTGTGTGTGTGTGTCACATATGATTGTCAGCAGTCAGTAATAGTGGCTGGAGGTGCTGCTTTTATAAATAATAATATCCTAATTCAATAGAGCTGCATGCCAAGGATCATCTAGTAGGTGGCCAATTCAAAGAGTCATACCATCAAAATCACTACAGACCCATTGCTCGTAAATGCTTGTTGAAGGTAGTGCCTTTTAACACTCATATATACAATTCACACATAAACACGTCCCTAAAATGATCTGATGGCAAAGCTGCGGAAAAGCAGTTCACTGGCCGGCATGAAATAAACGTCTGTGTTGAAACTGAGGCCTATTCGGCACTTACGGCACTTGACTTTGCACTGGTGTGTCAGTTTTCCATTCTCCTTGCAGCGGCTGTGGTAAAAAAGCTCTGACTCACTTGGACTGACCTGGGTGGGGAATACAGAAGAATTTACCTTCCCTCTTCAACCGCTTCCTCAGTGAGCATTGAGAACACAGTGTACCTTTTCACTGTACACTGTGCCAAAAAGGGCCAATAACATTTAAATCTGAATTCAACTTGTGTGTGCTACAATAATCATGTCTGCTGTGTCTATTGTGTTCCTATTGAGTTTGTAACATACCGGAGATGTACAGAGAGCCCATTCTTTTTCATTTTGTTGATGCTGTGAAAATTTTTATTGTAGCGTGAGATGTGTTACTATATATAATAATTGCGTGGTTTAATCGAGTCAGGCGGATCGCGGGAGGGCTTGGACACTCAGGCAGCTCCCCTTGTCGCTTTAGGCCTGGCGGCTTTGAAACCGTGTTGGCCCTATCCCTGGTGAGTCCCGTTTAGTAGTTCTGGAACCTCTGGAGGGGCCATCACGCCCCTCACAAAAACAGCTCCCCTTGTCGCTTTAGGCCTGGCGGCTTTGAAACCGTGTTGGCCCTATCCCTGGTGAGTCCTGTTTAGTAGTTCTGGAACCTCTGGAGGGGCCATCACGCCCCTCACAAAAACAGCACCTTAATACACTGTTTACGTTCTGGTTGAAGGACATTGCGCAGGAGCAGGGAGAACTATTTCCTTGTGAAATGGAGCACTTTTCTTGAAATTTAAACTGGACAAACGGACACAAAGGGCTGCACTTTGGGACAGTATAAGTGGCAACGGGAAAACGGTAGGTTCACCCTCACACAGGGACTCTACACGCACGCACACCACCCACAAAACAAACACAAAACGTCACACACATACAAGATGACCAAGTCCATGACCAAGACCAAAAACTAAAAAGAAATGTAAAAAAGTTAGTGCCTGAGCGCAAATGGGGTCTCCTTTCACTTGGAACCTGGAGCTCTGATGCAGGAAATAAGAAAGACGTCAGGTATGGGGAATCAAGGGGATTTGGCCTGTGATCATAACTTAAACAGTTATTCAATTTAGTGTTATCCTTTATTCATTTCAACCCCCCCATTATACCTCCCCTGCTCCAACCACATCTCATGTATTCGTTGGAGACACTGAACGTCCCCTGTCATTGCTGCCCTTGGCCATTAAATCAAGTTTAATGTTCATTCAACAACCTTGCTTGTCTGTTACACATATATTCATTTCTGTTCAAAACCATTGCGTCCAAGTTGTTTTTCAATTATTATGTATTTCAATTATAGCCAATTGAGCCACCTTACTGTGCTTTTCAAAAGCATTACACCACCATTTCCAAGCACCCCCCCTAAATAAATAAATAGATAAATAAATAAATGTAATAACTGGCCCCACGGCTTCCTGGCAAATGCTAAAAGAGCTAAAAATGAACATTGAAAAAGGCCATGCAGATCCTCTGTGACTGTGCATTTTGCTCTAAATTATACAGGAAGGTGACGGCGTTTTAAGACACCCGCAGTGACTCACTGGTCATAATTACATACTAAATTTGTTCTCTTTTTCTCTTGCTCGGCTGTTATACACTATAGAAATTGATTGTGTTTCATTCACTCCTGCTGCTCAAAACTCCAATTGCACCAGAGCTAGTCAATGCTGCATTGTGGCTGGCCTGAGGGCATTGTAACAGTGCCAAACCTAGGTGTAAATGGAAAAATGTTGCATTGTGGACGCTAATCTGTCATGCTTTTTTTCCCCCGGACCACACACCTGAAGAGCACTAAGGTATTATATTTCAGTTTTTACGTACTCTGCCTAAAAACACCAAACAGTAACAAAATCTTTACTTTTGCTTGTGTGTGTTTCCCAACAACACAGAACAGTTATGACCCAAAATAAATGACCTGATAAAGCAGCAGCTACAGCTGTGACCACGTGATTCATGTGCCATTTTGAAAAGAGCATTTGAAAGTGCACATGGTGAAGTCTTGAAGAGGAAGTTTGCGAAAAATAATATTGAGGAATAATGTTGAGGACAAATCAGGAAAAATTTAAAATAGAAAGAGTTGCAGTACAGAGGGTGATCAGGGTAGAGTGGATAAATATTAGTCACTAACATCCCTCAATCCCTCACGTTCACTGCTGGAATAAAGATTAGCACATCATTCCCTGAGTCACTGGGACTAAACATAGCAGGAGACCTGAACTACAATACATTGCTCCAAAAAAATGGCATGATATCTGGCAACAGCAGTGCAGCGTGAGCTCACAGGAAGTGATATAACCATGGACCATCCACACTCATTCATAATAATAATCATTCAGCCAGGTTATGGATGATTTTTTTTGGTAAGGGGACTATGGTGGAGGATATGGAGGCAGAGTGGGACAGAGGCCTGGGACAGGCTGAAGATCTTTGTGAAGACCCCGGCCAGTTGCTCTGCACAGTTCCTCACACGTCCAGGGACACCGTCGGGACCTGCCTCCTTCCTGGGGTTGACAGCCAGGAGCAAGTGTCACACTTCCTGGTTCTCCACCTTAAGAGTGGGGGTGAAGTTGATCTGAGCTGCTGCTGTTGCTCCACCTCAAAGCGGGCACAGAAGAGGTTCAGCTCCTCTGCCATTGAGGCATCACCTTCAGCAGCTCCATGACTGGTCGTGTAGTTGGTGATATGCTGGACACCCTGCCAAACCTGCCTGCTGTTGTTGCTGTCCCGGTACTGCTCAATACTGTAGGCCCTCTTCAGGTTGTTTTGTGCCATATTATATATGGCCTTATCGCCGGGCCTTTGCAACCTTTAGCAGCTGCTTGACCTCCCTACTCATCCCAGGTTTCTGGTTAGGGCAGACCCAGATACGTTTCTCCACTGTGACAGTGTCCATGCAAATATTTGCAATTTGCTAACTAAAGAAAAAAACAAAGAAACAAGAGTTGAGCATTATTGAAGGAGGTTTCAAAAGCTCAAGTGAGGAGCAAACTCACAACCTCTGGTTTGCAAGGCCACTGTTCTGGCAACTGAGCTATAAAGCCATTGATCAGCTTTGTTTGGAAAACTAAACCCATTCAAGATATTGTTTTCATAACTTAGGTTTCAAAATCTAAAGTGACAATAACTAAATAACGCTTCATCGAAGTTCAAACTCACGACCCCTGATTTATTGCCACTTGTTTAACTTTGACGTAATTGTACCCTGGAAGATATTCAATGATGCTGAAGCAGGTTTGAACTCACGATCCCTGTCTATGAGACCACTGAGCAATGAAACAATAACTCTGTCTTCAGTTGACTCCTTTGTGACTCAGACAATATTACATTTGGATAACTTCTCCAGTTCTGGACCATTATTTTCATTAGTGGACTAGAAAGTCCTCCTCCAGATCTTCTCTCAGAGGAGGCACTTCCCAACTGTCAGACCACTCAGCAAGGCGGGCCTTCACTCAACATTTGCAAAACAATACGTACTGCGAAATGTGATTTGTTATTCAATTTATTATAAAAACTTTATTGGAAATTAATAAAGAATTGCATTTGGACATTGAATAATTTTGTTTGCAAAGTAATTGCTATTTGAATAAATGTAAAGAAAACCCATGGAAAAAGAATTCAATTCAATTTTTATTCAAAATTCTTTGGAAAATGTCAAATCAAATTACATGCTCTGATTGAATATTGCATTGCCAAATGAATTGCCATTTGAATTTTTGTGCTAAAAATATTCCATACTCTATCCAGTCCCCAAATGGCGGCTCTATTAATCACAACATCTAGTGTTTACATCTACTGTTGCTTACTGTTATAAGGTGATCAAATAGGATGTGATATTGATAATGCTCAGATTCATGACGAAGTTATGCAGAGCCATTTTCAACATAGCAAACTCTAAAGGATCATAAAAAAAAAATTACCATAGGAAAAGGCCAGTATGTTCTTGGGGAGACTGGGAACTTGGCACGAATCGAAGGAAGATCTACATGCTGGGAACATAAAAGTATCATGTACCTGATAACGGGCCTGAGTGGGAGTCTCCATTACTGTGCTTCTAGTTGGAGCTCCACCTGGTGGTCATGGATGGGATTGGATAACATGCAGAAAGCTGCGAGTCGTTCACCCTCAAAGACTCCAGGCCCACAGGAGGACATGCTATTGGAAGGGGGTAATTAAAGCTCATTTTATTCACATGAATACTACATTAAACCCCACTGAAGATGAAGGTTAACTCCATCTGCATCTATGCTCCAAAGCATCTCATTTTCATTTTTCTTTTCCACAGTTAAAAGCCTGACACTGAATCTGACACTGAAATATTTGCAGGAGTAAAAAATCCCCACAGTCTCACATTTCTGTCTGAGTACTTGTTTATCTCAGTTTCGGGATGGGAACTAATGTGATAATTACAAGGGTGTTCAAATAGAACTAGTTCAACAGATTTAAACCTAAAATGGGAACTGAGTGTATGTGTGTGTGTGTGTGTTCCTGCACACCAAGTTATTGTTCAGTTCATAAATCCTGTCAGATCAAAATAAACTCATCAGTCAGCAAGGATGGAAGCATCTCCCAATTTCCTATTTAAAAATTCGATTCCTTTCCAAAGCAAAACTGGAAGGAAACGGGACCATCTGTGACCCCCTGTATAAATTAACATCCAGAATGATTCTACACGCAGATAATAAACAATTATTACAACTGCCAACGTTCTATAGTTCATGTAATACCAACAGAACTAATGTACTGATTTACTAAACTTCCCCAACATTCCGAATTAAAATGACCAAATTACCATAGAGCAGTGGTCTCAAACTCCACTTTAGAATTGATTTTAAACGGTGTAATTCACATAAAACTTTTTTTTTCAATTGTTGTAACAGTAAATTTCACTAGGCACACTTTAAAATGAGCCCTTAAGGCACATGTTTCAAGCTTGGGCCCGCAGGAATTTCCCCTTTTCTGTGTCACATTTTCACTCAACAGTCTCAACCACTTTTATAGAAAATCAACCAACAAATTTTAACAGTTGAACAGTTTTAGACGCTCACTTTCTTCACCTGTTATTATGCTTTTATGTTCAGTGAGAGAATTGAGCTCTAGCTTGTCCTGCCAGGATTTTAAACCTGGGATTGAATGGAGTCAGGGCCATTCTCATACACATGTGGAGGTGCTTGTTCGTGAGCCTGGAACGATATTTAGTTTTAATTATGTTCATTGTGGAGAAAGCTGTATTGCAGTGATGTGTGTAGCCAATCATGGTCAATATGTACAAGGCTACTTTGCTCAGACCAGGGAAAGTTGTCACAATAACCATTTAAAGCCAGAAAGTGGAAGGGTCAGTTCTTACAAACTGCTCTTTCAGGGCCACATCTCCTTGGAGATCGACCAATTCCATCCGGAGAGGTCCAGCATTTGACCCATTAAAAGTGTTGTGTGACTTCCTTTGAGAACCCTCTGACAGAAGTGATGAGAAATTGATTCTGAAGGAACATGGTGAGATGCTGTCGTAAGCTGAAGCTGTAAAAATGGAATACATGAATGTTTGTTCATAGCGTTCCATTCTCTCCTCTAAGGCCTTTTAAAGATCTTTAATCATATCCGAGTCATATCCGATACAAACGTATTGTTGGTGTACGGGTCGCCAGCAGATGCTGCAGGAGCAGGTAGGCCTGCAGGATGTGGTCTTTCTGCAGGCTGGTCCTGAGAACTTGCAATACACGCTCCGGCCACAGGGTGGCGCACATGGGGCGCTGTGGTCGGTCGGGCGCCGTCTGTTTCTCCAGCGCCCGAACAGACACGATATGTCCGTGTTTGAATCCTGCATATTGAGTTCGGTAATCCTGCTGGGAAACAGGTTGGTAATGTTGCCTGGAAGATCTTTGTGGACTGGGGGCTTTCTCTGCCATTAAATCCGCCGTTTACATATCTCTGATATTATCATAATGTCACATCTTAGTGGAACACGTAAAGGCAAAGGAGACTTACAGGTCACTCACGCACTCATATGACCCAACATATATTTAATACCACTGCAATAGTGCTGATATTTAATAATAGACACTTTATCTGTGAGGTTTTAGGGTGTACAGATATTTCAAGATTCATAATGGTGTGTGTGTTTGTATCTGCATTTGCAGTGGATAATCCAGATTCGTCTATTCAGAGGTGTCCCCTTTGACCATCATGAGGGTCTGCAAGACCTGCGGTGGGACCGAGATTGATGTTGACCAGTCCAGGGGAGATGCAGTCAGCATGGGCTGTGGATCGTTCCTGGAGGACAACATCGTCGTCTCCGAGGTCACTTCTTCATAGAGCTCCTGCGGGAAACTATCGGCTGTGGGCCAGTTTATGGCTGGAGATTGTGAGAGCACACTTACTTACTTATTTACTCACACCCACTCGTTGGAAACCTAGGTCAGGGTGGAAGTTGCATTTTTTTCTTTTTCTCATTGCACACAATCTGTCTTTTAATGGCCACATACATGTTGGGTGTAGATGGCGAGATCTCCCTAAATTCTTACAGGTGGCTCGCAGGCACGAGAAGGAAAGATAATTTAACCCAACCCACAGTTTATTATCCCTCCATGTCAGGTCACTAGTGTGGTTCAACTTACTGCTGGTCTAGCTGTTCTCAATAAAAGTTTTTGGAATTGCTCTATGTAAGGCAATAGAGCATTTTTTTTAACTGATAGTATTAATCATTGAAAAACTGACTATTTTTCATAAGATGACACCATGTGCAAAAGTAAATAAGTTTAGGATGTAGTTAAACTACATTATGCTTTATTAAAACTGCATTATGGAATTCACAGTCGAAAAGCATATACAGTGCATCTTTTTTTTGGTATGTTGCAACCTTATTCCAAATGTATTAAATACATTTTTCCTTACATTTCTACACACACAACACACACTAATGAAAATGTGAAAAAAAAACTTACTTGAGGTTTTGGAAAATGTATTAAAAAGAAAAAAAAAAAAAAGCACATGTACACAAGTATTCACAGCCTTTGCCATGAAGCTCAAAATTGAGCTGCTGTGCCTCCTGGAGAAATTTCTTGATTTGACATAAATTTAAAGGCACACACTTGTCTATATAAGGTCCCAAAGTTGACAGTTCATGTCAGATGTCAGGATTGGGAAGTGGGTGAAGTTCAAACCACCAGGCCTCTACTAGAACTGGCCCACCACCTAAACTGAGCAATCAGGGAAGAAGGTCCTTAGTCAGGGAGGTGACCAAAAGCCCAATGGTCACTCTGTCAGAGGAGAACCTTCTAGGACAACCATCTCTGCAGCAATCCACCAATCAGACCTGTATGGTAGAGTGGCCAGACGGAAGCCACGCCTTAGTAAAAGGCATGTGACAGCCTGCCTGGAGTTTGCCAAAAGGCACCTGAAGGACTCTCAGACCATGAGAAACCAAATATTCTGCTCTCTGTTATGAATGTCAGGCGTCACGTTTGGAGGAAACCAGGCACCGCTCATCACCAGGCCAATACCATCCCTACAGTGAAGCAAGGTGGTGGCAGCATCATGCTGTGGGGATGTTTTTCAGCTTCTGGAAGTGAATGTGAAGTTATTGTCATTGTGAAATACAGCAGAGCACACGGTGACACAACAAAATGTGTCCTCTGCTTTTTTTTTGTTATAATTAACGTTTTTTTATTGATTAGCAGATGATTCATGATTCACAGCAATATAGTTATGCTGAGTGGTAGCATCATGGATATATAATTAAATTGTGAGGCCACCACCACTTTGACAACATTTATCTTGCCCCAGAGAGACAGATTCAACTTCCCCCACTTTCCTAGGTTTGTTTTAATTTTGTGAAGGAGTGGATCGAAGTTCAATGCTGTCATGCTTTCAATGCTTCACTTACATCTGGACTTAACTTAATGCCTAAATAAATCATGCCTTTTGGGATCCATTTAAAATTGTAATGTGTTATCATGTGTGGGTAACAGTGTTTTGATATGGGCATCATTTCAGATTTGGTCCAGTTGACTTCATAGGCTGAGATTTCACATATAATATTCATTAAGACAGGCAAGGATTTTTCAGGGTCAATAGTCAGAAAGAGAATATCGTCTGCATATAGCATTAATTTATGTTCACTATCACCACCAATGACCCCTCTCACAAGAGGGTTTGTTCTTATAGTAACCGCAAGAGGTTTCACTCCAATTGTGAATAGGAGTGGTGAGCGGGGGCATCCTTGCCTCGTCCCTCTCGAAAGATCAAAAAAGCTGGAAGTAACCCCGTTTGTCATCACCGCTGCTCTAAGATTGCTATATATTATTTCAATCCACTTTCTAAATCCATCACCAACACCAGACCTCAACAGAGCCGAGTGTAAAAAAAAGTCCACTGGACCCTGTCAAATGCCTTCTCCACATCCAAGGATACCGCAGCTACCGGTTCTATACTAGAGGAGTGTAGCCACATTAAATGTGCAAGCCTACGTAAATTATCTGAAGAGGATCTGCCCTTTATAAAAGCGACTTGATCTTTATGAATGATGTGTGGCAAGACAGTTTCAAGTCTTGATAACACTTTGGCCAGAATCTACATGAATTAAGATAATTGGTCTGAAATTAGCAGTATCTGTGAGGTCCCTGCCTTTTTTAGTTATCAATTAAATAAGTGCCTCATTCATTGAGGTTGGCATTGCACCGGTCTGAAAAGCCTCTTAATATACATTAATATGCATATACTTAATATATACATTGGTTAAAATTGGAGTAATTATGTCTACGTAATCGTCATAATATACAGCAGGAAACCCGTCTGTTCCAGGCGATTTTCCTGTGTTCAAAGATTGTATGGCCTTTCTCACCTCTTCTTGAGACACTGACCTATCAACATTTGCTATCTGTTCAGGTGATAAAGTTGGAAAAGTTATATTCATAAAGACGTTCTGTATTAAATATTTGTTTGTTACACCCATTGATCTGTACAAATTCTCATAAGAATCTTTGAAGGCATCATTAATTCCCTCGCAGGATGTTTCCAATGAGCTTCCTGTTCTTATTGCAGGAATTACATGAGCAGAACATTGTTCTTTTAACTGCCTGGCCAAGAGTCTAGTGTTTTCTCCCCCTGACTCATAAAATGATGTTTTAAGTCTAAACAGAGCATATTCAGCTTTCTTATTAAATATTTCATGTATTTTAATTTTACAATTGCAAATATTATTGAATAAGTCATCAGAATAATATTTAGCCAGCTCTATTTGCATTTTGTTTAGTTCTGCTTTCAATTTTCTTATAACATGGGCTTGTTCTCTTTTCTTTCTCGAAGAATGTGCAATCATTTTGGCTCTAATCTATGACTTTGATTCCTCCCAGACCACTCCCAGATTATCTGTGCTACAAATAATAATCTCAAAGTATGATGATAGATTCTGTGCCAATTCATTTTTAAATATTTTGTCTTTTAATAGAGAAGCATTCATCCTCCATCTTCCTCTCCTAGATCTTTCTGAGTGTCTCACAAGACCATTGGATTTATACTGCTGTCCACAACTGCATTAATCAGATTTTGAGAAATCAAAATGAAGTCTGTTTGTAAGTACAGGGAGTGCAGAATTATTAGGCAAATTAGTATTTTGTCCACATCATCCTCTTCATGCATGTTGTCTTACTCCAAGCTGTATAGGCTCGAAAGCCTACTACCAATTAAGCATATTAGGTGATGTGCATCTCTGTAATGAGAAGGGGTGTGGTCTAATGACATCGCCTAATTATTAGGCAACTTCCTTTCCTTTGGCAAAATGGGTCAAAAGAAGGACTTGACAGGCTCTGAAAAGTCAAAAATAGTGAGATATCTTGCAGAGGGATGCAGCACTCTTAAAACTGCAAAGCTTCTGAAGCGTGATCATCGAACAATGAAGCGTTTCATTCAAAATAGTCAACAGGGTCGCAAGAAGTGTGTGAAAAAACCAAGGCGCCAAATAACTGCCCATGAACTGAGAAAAGTCAAGCATGCAGCTGCCAAGATGCCACTTGCCACCAGTTTGGCCATATTTCAGAGCTGCAACATCACGGGCGTGCCCAAAAGCACAAGATGTGCAATACTCAGAGACATGGCCAAGGTAAGAAAGGCTGAAAGACGACCACCACTGAACAAGACACACAAGCTGAAACATCAAGACTGGGCCAAGAAATATCTCAAGACTGATTTTTCTAAGGTTTTATGGACTGATGAAATGAGAGTGAGTCTTGATGGGCCTGATGGATGGGCCCGTGGCTGGACTGGTAAAGGACAGAGAGCTCCAGTCCGACTCAGACGACAGAAAGGTGGAGGTGGAGTACTGGTTTGGGCTGGTACCATCAAAGATGAGCTTGTGGGGCCTTTTCGGGTTGAGGATGGAGTCAAGCTCAACTGCCAGTTTCTGGAAGACACCTTCTTCAAGCAGTGGTACAGGAAGAAGTCTGCATCCTTCAAGAAAAACATGATTTTCATGCAGGACAATGCTCCAAGTACTCCACAGCGTGGCTGGCAAGAAAGGGTATAAAAGAAGAAAAACTAATGACATGGCCTCCTTGTTCACCTGATCTGAACCCCATTGAGAACCTGTGGTCCATCATCAAATGTGAGATTTACAAGGAGGGAAAACAGTACACCTCTCTGAACAGTGTCTGGGAGGCTGTGGTTGCTGCTGCACGCAATGTTGATGGTGAACAGATCAAAACACTGACAGAATCCATGGATGGCAGGCTTTTGAGTGTCCTTGCAAAGAAAGGTGGCTATATTGGTCGCTGATTTGTTTTTGAATGTCAGAAATGTATATTTGTGAATGTGGAGATGTTATATTGGTTTCACTGGTAAAAATAAATAATTGAAATGGGTATATATTTGTTTTTTGTTAAGTTGCCTAATAATTATGCACAGTAATAGTCACCTGCACACACAGATATCCCCCTAAAATAGCTAAAAATAAAACAACATTCAGCTTTGATATTAATGAGTTTTTTGGGTTCATTGAGAACATGGTTGTTGTTCAATAATAAAATTATTCCTCAAAAATACAACTTGCCTAATAATTCTGCACTCCCTGTATGATTTGTGGCAGTGAGAGTAAAATATATATTCTCTTTTCTGTGGGTTGAACGGTCGCCATACGTCGATCAAACCATTGTCTTCCATAATCATATTAATGGCGAACCTACCTTTGGGTGTTATCATCCAACCTCCAGTGTGTCTATTTTTATCAAGTATGCCATCTAGTACCTTTGGTTTCCTTTATCACTGACAAGTTCTGTTTTTTGCGTACCAAAATGAGAACACCATTATTCTTACTGGACAAGGAAGTATGAAAGACTTGCCCTACCCAGTCTCTTTTGAATTTTTGTGCCTCTGCATCCTTTAGGTGTGTTTCTTGAATGAATGCAATGTCAGCCTGCCTGTGTTTAAGATAAAAAAGCACCTCTTTCCTTTTCGTAGGGCTGCCACAACCATTAATGTTCCAGGACACTACTTTAACATAATTGCTATTTGCCATTTTTGAATAACCTCCTTGTGCCAGTATTATATACAAGCGTGCTTAAACTACTACTATGAATTATCAAAATGTTTTTCATTTTGGACTTAACAAAACTGACCAAACTGGTCAACAAGAAAGTCAACGCAAAATATATAAATAAATTGCTTTCTCTTAATTGGAAGTTTGTTTACCTTAAAGTAATTAAAAATAAAAAAATCTAAATATATAAATATCTAAAAATAAAATAAAGTGTATTTCGGTTTGTGAAATGTCCTACTGACCACAACTAGTGTCCGTTACATCCATACCTTTCTCATATTCTGCTTTCGTTTATTCAGCGTCATCAGGTTTGTCAGACCCCTCCTGGCTCAGCCCCTCCTTCGTCCCAGCTGAAACCTCTTGCCTACCTGGGTACTCTTGAGTGGGACCCCGGCCTGCCCTCCTCACCGGCTACCTGAGGTTGCAGGCCCATTGCTTCCTTGCCCATCCCCCCTGAGGAGGAGACTCCAACCCGCAGTGCCACGCCACCATGCCCTGGTGTCTGCAAGTCAAGGACCTCCTCCTTGGGGTTCTGATTGGCAATGCCACTTGGGGGATGAGACAAGGGTTGACAGGTGCGACATACGGATATCACACACATATACACACACAAACACAGAGAGAGACAGACAGAAATGCGAGTCTTCTGGCACTCCATCTAGTCTCTCTGTGACCTTTTCCAGAGGTGGGAACTGAAGTGCCAACCCAGGGACATCTACACAGCCACCCAGCGCTGTCACCCCTCTCAATGGCTTCGCCGGTGGGCGGCTTCTTAGTGCTGGAACTGGGTGCTGACATCTGTCTGGTGTGTCTGAGTTCTCCTGCAGGGTACTGGCTGATCAGTCACTGCAGGCTGTGGCGTGAGTGTGGTGGACACCCGGAAACAGCTCTACCAACCTGCTTAGAGTGGTTGCAGTACAGGGAGCAGGCATAGGATGTTGCAGATGGCAAGGCACGACTGCAGTGACCAGGCAGAGGGCAGAATGCAGCGCTGCTGACGGTGGTGGGCGTGCAATGGTAGGTGACCCCTATGGACTCCTCTCGAGTGGTGGTGGTAGGCGTGAGCAGGGAGCAGGGACGGGTGGTTGCCAGGAGGGGGTGATGTTGTCTGCTGCGGGCTGGAGTGCTGATACAGTGCTGTTGCCTGCAGGAGAACATCAGTGCAGAAGGAGAATGAGTTTATGATTAACGCAGTAGGGGCGGGTTTACCTCAAAGCAGAACCTGGCTGGCAACATCCATCGCATGCTTTGTCCAGCACTCCACTGGACCGCAAAACTCTCCTTGCTCTTGTCATCTTCGTGCACCAGGAAGTCATGTGGGCCCACACCACACTGGCGAGGATCCAGGAAGGGCACTGTGGGAGGTACAGACCCTGAACTGTCCAGACACCAGCTCGGCATGTCTTCACTCTCGTCGCTGTCTGTGTCATCCGCATCAACAGGGAGGCTTCACAGCAGCGGTCCTTGTCTGACATCTCGAACGTGGTGGGGGCCGCGTCCTCCATGCCCACACCGCTTCCTCGCCACAGTCATTGGCCTCCTCGTCGCTCTGCCAACTCACCTGCAGATCGTACCACTTCCAGGAGAGCCAAAACAAAGAAAACAGGATACAAATGGAAATGAACACACAGGCATGAGGCACTAGGCCAGGAACATACACAAACAAAAGTAACTCAATGTCCACATTGCGATGATGTCTGCATGCTGCTTCACAGGTTTTATGGAGTCCCGATATATTAAGACCAATTTTTGTCAGATGGGATGGATCAGGACTCCATAAACAGCTGTGACGGCCCCATGGCCCCGGTACGTCACAATGGGGGGGTCATAAATTATCCAGTGTTTGCTCTGTAAAAGACAAATCACAAATTAATTTTTATAATGAAGAGCATTTTTATATTACATGTATCATATTATTTACAGTAAGATATTTTATGTCATATTATATGATGTTATTATAAAATAAAGAACAGACAAACAGATAGATAAAAATGAAAAACAAAAATGTTTAGGGCAAACCAATTATTCAACCCAGGCCAGGATTCGAACCCGGTATTTCCACCATGAAGGTGAATGTGTTACCAATACACCACCAGGGTTTTTGGTTTGGTTTGCCAATTCATACTGGTTCACAGAACAACCAGAAGTTTGACTAAATTTAGCAGCCGATTTAAACTAATTATAACTCAATTTTGGCTTGGAAAGCAGTGAAAGGTTAAAAGACGATAGGATAAAAGGATGAAGAGGGAAGAGTGGAATCATTGTTAAATTTGTTAATTTTGTGGAATGGATAAAATAGCAAAAAATTAAGAGTAGAGGAAAGAACAGGAAGAGTGGGATGCTAATGCTAGCATGCTAAAATAAAAAATGCTAACTGGGTCTGGCCACAATGCGTCACATAAAATATGATGACGTTTGGAGCATGTTACAGAGGATAAATGGGAGAGATGGAAAGAATAAAAGAGAAGTTGCTGCTGCTGCTTAATTGGTGGTTGAAAGGCTGAAAGTGTTATTGTTGCTCTGTAAAATGCATGTAAGCGAAGGAGTGCAGGCTTGGCTATTTGGCAAAGAGGGGTTCATGGAGATGTGGCATGTTGAATTTTGGGTGTCTACAATAAAAATTGTGGTTCTGAGCAATGGGTGTGGCACGCAGGTGGAGTCACGGATTGCTTAAAAAAATAGCAGCAAACTTCTGCACTATGGGCCGGATAAACGTGTGCGATTAAAACTGTAGGACTAGATGCAGTTGGAATAATAATATCAAGAAGAAGAAGAAATAGAAAAAGAAGATTTTGATTTTCCAAGCCAAAATAATTATTAGATATTAAACAAAACAATGTTTTGAATGTTTTGGGTGTGGGAAACCGGAGTACCCGGAGAAAAACCCACGTGAACACGGGCAGTGCGCACCAACTCCACACAGAAAGAACCCGGGCCAGGACTAGAACCAAGTTTCTTTCTATAAGGCAGCAGCTCCAAGCACTGTACTACCGTGTCACTAGAACAGCACACGTAAACACACAGACATCATATCAATTAAAGTCCTGTCTATACTAATTGCCTAATTTACATATTACGTATTATCACATACTATTACTACTTTAAATATAACATATAACTTAACAACTATTATAACCTAATTTACTATATATTACTATATATAACTAAATAACTATTATAACCTTACTTACTACATACTACTTACTACCTATTATTACCTAACTTGCTACATATTACTAAATAACTATTACAAACCTAACTTACAACATATTACCTAACTTACCTCTCACATACTTACCCATTACTTAGGCCAAATGTAAGGGTAGTGCCAGCGGTCAGCCAGTATGCTGCAGATCCTGGACGCCTCTTCTCGCTGCTGCTGAGCCTCTCTTCATTTCTTCTTGCTCTGATATCATTCCTCACAAATGGAAAGCACACAGGACTGGGTGGAATCAGCTTTTCCATCTGAGTGCTGAAGAGACAGACCAGGGGGTAACTTAATAACTATTGTAACCTAACTTACTACATATAACTAACTAACTTCCTTCTCCCTGAAGGAAGTTCTGTCTGGGCAGCAGCAATCAGTAAAGGAGAAAAAGAGAAGAAACAAAACAT
This sequence comes from Denticeps clupeoides, assembly GCF_900700375.1. NCBI lineage: Eukaryota > Metazoa > Chordata > Actinopteri > Clupeiformes > Denticipitidae > Denticeps > Denticeps clupeoides. Next base: position 89,686 of record NW_021629716.1, on the reverse strand, counting down.
ATAAAAGGAAGCGGCGAGAGAAAATACACAGTGAGGCAGAGTAAAAGGAGGAACACCTCCAAGATGGAAAAAAAGAGTGGAAGAAGGTAAGACAAAAAATATCAATGACTTGAATGAAAAGCGAAAGATAAGTCAGAGAAAAGCTTGGAAACGTAGACAACAGGTATCTAGATAATGTAAGAAAAGTCGCAGGTCACCATTAACTCTCCCAGATCAGGATCAGGCTTAATGACAAATGATTTTTTTCATTAATTTGTTCAAGAAAACACCACAAAAAACATGTGAAGTTTTACCCTCAGTCGGTTTCGTCCAGGTCCGAGCGCCCAGTAGACATGCAGCAGCAGGACGCTGAACTGGGTCTAGGCCGAACGCTGTTGGTTCTCTTGCTGCTGTTGGTTCCTGGATGTCCTGGTCCTCCTCGCTGCTCCCTCATGATCCTGGCCGCCTCTTCTCGCTGCTGAGCCTCTCTCTTCATGTCTTCTCGCTCTGCTATGATGCTGGACGATGTGAGCCAAGAAGGCAGTTTCCTCCCAAATGGAAAGCCCACAGGACTGAGTGGAATCAGCTTTTCCATCTGAGTGCTAAAGAGACAGACCAGGGGGTAACTTAATAACTATTGTAACCTAACTTACTACATATAACTAACTAACTATTACTTCCTAACTTACTACATACTACTTACTATTATTATCTAACGTACTATATATAGCTTAATAACTATTGTGGCCTAACTTACTACACATTTCCTAACTTACCTCTCACTTACTTCCCCATTAATTTGGCCAAACGTAAGGGTAGTGCCAGCGGTCAGCCAGTACGCTGCAGTCCATCCCATTACGTGTGATCCTGGCCGCCTCTTCTCGCTGCCGCTGAGCCACTGATAACAAACTCCTCAAACCCACATTATCATCACCACCATCAGATATTTATAAAAAGCAATAAAATCAGGCAACTACAAAGTCAACTACATTCCCGAGGACCCATTTTCAAACATTCAGCTCTAGTGCAGGCTTTAAGATCACACAGGCTCCTGTAAGCTCGCTGTTTTATGTTTTGTTCAAGAAAACACCACAAAAAATGTGAAATTTTACCCTCAGTTGGTTTCGTCCAGGTCCGAGCGCCCAGTAGATACGCAGCAGCGGGACGCTGAACTGGGTCTAGGCCGACCGCTGTCCTCTTGCTGCTGTTGGTTCCTGGATGTCCCGGTCCTCCTCGCTGCTCCCTCGTGATCCTGGCCGCCTCGTCTCGCTGCTGCTGAGCCGCTCTCTTCATGTCTTCTCTCTCTGATATCGTGCTGGATGACATGAGGCGAGAAGGCAGTTTCCTCCCAGATGGAAAGCACACAGCACTGGATGCATTCGGCTTTTCCATCTGAGCGCTGAAGAGATGGACCAGCTTGTCCCGGGGCAGCTTGGTCCATGGGGTGGTCGGGTCTGGCTGCGTCCCGGTGGCCTTCATGCCTGCCTCTGGTGAACTGGTCACAGCGGTGACAGGCAGAGGCAGCACGGTGGGTGTTCTAGGCTGAGGTCTTCTGTATGGACAGCTTGTCTCATTCCTCCTGGACAAGGTGCCTGGACCGGTCCTCTTGGCTGTAGTGTAGGGAAGAGGTGGCTTGGCTGTGGAGCCTGTCAGGGGCAGCTTGGTCACTGTGTTGACCTCTGACGTCCCGGCCTTGGGGTGTCGCTGGGGCTTCCTGGGTGCAGGGTATCGCTCCAACTTCTTTGACCGTTTTGCTGGTTGGGGCATTGGGTCAATCAGAATTGCTAAACCTTCAACAGAGACAATAACAAGATTAACCATGAGTGTAAAATCTTCAACAGTAACATGTAAGACTTAACAAGATAACTGGAAATTATGCGCTTGTTAAAATTGTCTTTTACTTTAAAACTGTGCTGATTCTGAAATCTTTACGTTAATTATAGTGCATGTTGGGATGTAAAACCCTGATTCTTGAAACTTTAGCAAAAACATGTCCCACTAAGAAAAGTGCTCATTCTATTAGAAATTAAAAACATTTTCATGATTAAAATTCTCAAGGTTATAATCAGGGTGTTTTTTGCACATTTGAAAGGATTCTTTTCTAGGCTTACTCATAATTTTTAATAATTTAAATGATTATATGCTGGCCACTGCCGACAAAATCAATTGGCTTTGTATAGGAGATAACAAACTCCTCAAACCCACATTATCATCACCACCATCAGATATTTATAAAAAGCAATAAAATCAGGCAACTACAAAGTCAACTACATTCCCGAGGACCCATTTTCAAACATTCAGCTCTAGTGCAGGCTTTAAGATCACACAGGCTCCTGTAAGCTCGCTGTTTTATGTTTTGTTCAAGAAAACACCACAAAAAATGTGAAATTTTACCCTCAGTTGGTTTCGTCCAGGTCCGAGCGCCCAGTAGATACGCAGCAGCGGGACGCTGAACTGGGTCTAGGCCGACCGCTGTCCTCTTGCTGCTGTTGGTTCCTGGATGTCCCGGTCCTCCTCGCTGCTCCCTCGTGATCCTGGCCGCCTCGTCTCGCTGCTGCTGAGCCGCTCTCTTCATGTCTTCTCTCTCTGATATCGTGCTGGATGACATGAGGCGAGAAGGCAGTTTCCTCCCAGATGGAAAGCACACAGCACTGGATGCATTCGGCTTTTCCATCTGAGCGCTGAAGAGATGGACCAGCTTGTCCCGGGGCAGCTTGGTCCATGGGGTGGTCGGGTCTGGCTGCGTCCCGGTGGCCTTCATGCCTGCCTCTGGTGAACTGGTCACAGCGGTGACAGGCAGAGGCAGCACGGTGGGTGTTCTAGGCTGAGGTCTTCTGTATGGACAGCTCATCTGGTTCCTCCCGGCCAAGGTGTCTGGTCTGGTCCTCTTGGCTGCAGTGTAGGGGAGAGGCGGCTTGGATACGGTACCCATCAGGGGCAGCTTGGTCAGCGTGTTGACCTGTGATGGACCGGCCTTGGGGTGTCGCTGGGGCTTCCTGGCTGCAGGATATTGCTGCACCTTCTTCTGCCTTTTTGCTGGTTGAGGCATTGGCTCAATCAGAATGGCTAAACCTTCAACAGAGGCAATAACAAGATTTACCATTAGTGTAAACTCTACAACAGTAACATGTAAGACTTGGTTAACCAGATAACTGGGAATTATTTGCTTGTTGAAATGGTCATTTACTTTAAAACTGTGCTGATTCTGAAATCTTCACATTAATTATGATTCATGTTGGGATGTAAAGAATAAAATGTCTCCCTCAGTCATGTGAAGATCACAAAACATCCAGAAATGTATATTTTTTAAATTAAGGGATGAGTGGTTTTATCATTAATCAAGAAAACACAAAAAAACATGCTAAGTTTTACCCTCAGTCGGTTTAGTCCAGGCCCGAGCGCCCAGTAGGTACGCAGCCGCGCACCGCTGAACTGGGTCTGGGCCGACTGCCGTCGTCCTGCTGCAGTCAGATCCTGGATGTCCTGGTCCTCCTCGCTGCTCTCTCATGGTCTTCATCTTGATGAATATCGCAATTTGCAAACTTTTATCGGCTCCTATTTCTGTTTAAATTAAAGCACAAACACGATGACGTCACTGACCGGAGCGCGTCGCTTTTTTAAAGTTCTTTAGCCACCACGTGATTTGTAGTGAGATTACATCTAGAAACACTGAATTCACCTTCCTGAGCAGTAAAAGTACACGGGCAAACACAGCAAACGACAGCCAAACAACTAGACTATGAAATGATTTTATTCCGTGACTCACTACACCAAGTAACTTCTTCCCGTTTTTCAAAATAGTGAAGGTGAAGCTGTCAAATATGCAAATGAACCGCGAATTTGCAGAAATACATAAATAAATGAGGATATCTGCGTGAATAGTCGTCTGAGAGTCTGTTCCTGCGAGTATGAACCTATTCGCTGTGGAAAGCGCAGCTAAACCGATGTCGGCTGGATAAACGGAGACTATTTTAATTAGTAAAACATGGCGCCGGTCCCGCGCCGAAGAGTTAGAGGTCTTAAACCAGCCGGTCCACGCAAAAATAACAATCTACTCGCTACTCACCAAAAACGATGTCGCTCCTCTCGGTCGCTTTACAGCTCTGAGGATCAACAAACTCCGTTTCCATGACAACGACGTTCTCGTCCGACGCGACGTGCGGCGCCGCGCGATTCTAACATTAAACACGGAGGCGTTCATAAAATGCGACGGCGATTTTAAATAAAGTAAATGGGGATTTTATGTTGGTAATTTGATGAAACTGCATTAAATGAGTAATAAGCAGTAATACATGAAGATAAATACTAAAACCAGTAATAAATAAATAAACTTTTTTTTTGTCCATTTTTCCTACTGTTAGAAGAACTCGGTCGCCCAGTAATTGCTAGACAAGGAAGGAGCTATTTCGACTCGTGCACGCAGTGTTTCCTTCATAATGCCATTTATTTTGATCAGGAAAAATGTGAGGCCACCTCAGTCACTTCCGTCTGTACAGGGAAGGTCACAGATGGAACTATTTTACCTGCTCATGCCCCTCTAAATGTTTAACCCTTATTTATTCCCCCTCTGTACTTATTCCTACATTGTGCTGTGCTCTGAAAGCCGCTGTTTTCTCCGGTTTGCGCGTCTGAAGTGACAGCGTTAACCACGCCCACTTGTCGCGCTGAACCCCGCGACAAGTGTATTTTGTGACGTGTGACTCTAGTGGCGCTGTGTCATTGTGCGCTTTTTACGTGACGCTCTTCTCTTCACCTTTTCATGGCGTGGGTGGTACTAGCCAAGTGGGAAACACGCTCGCCTATAAACCAGAAGAGCCAGGTTCAAATCCCACTTAGTGTCTCCAGGGGGACTGTCCCTGTAACTACTGGTTACAAGTACCTCTGGATCCGGGCGTTTTTATAGGAGGGAAGTCATGCTTTTAAAGTATGCTGGTGATGATAATGCATCGTTTATACTATTATTTTGTGCTCAGAATGTACTCATATTTCGGGAAATATATGAAATTTTAATTTCTCAGAATTTTTGGGAGATTTCAGTCACTGATTTGTAGCTTTTGTGGGGTCACGAGAAACAATGGCTGCTGTCAGAAAATGTGACCCCCCTTCAGCAGGAGCAGAACACTCCAGTTAGTCATTCTGCACATGATTATTATTTGTAGTCATGACTGGTCATCTAAACATGTTTTGGACCCCCAGTTTCTTTTTCATTCTTATTATATGTGGGGTCACAATATATGATGGCTGCTGTCACAAAATGTGACCCCCCTTCCCCTGCAGGAGGGTCACCTGAACGTGTAATGTGAGCTGAGCGCAGGGACACCTTGCTGGTTTATGGATATTAACCTGTGATGTTCCAGTCATAATTGCACATATCTAAACAATGCTATTGTTAATTTTTCATGTTATGAAATAAGACATAAACATTGTGTTGTGTCTGTTTATTGCTTGAGTAATATTAAATATGAATGGAGGATGAATGCCTCTGGAACCCCCACAACCAGTCTCCTTAACCCCGTCTCCTTGCTGCAGCGTGCACATCACCACGGTGACCAGATGCTTGCTACTCCTTCCCACCTGTTGCCGCTGCGTGGCGCCGCCTGCTACTGAACTCTTTCACATACCTGCCGTGCTGCATGACCATCAACATGGCAAACAGACGTTGTTCCAGATCAGCTCTGCGCCTGCCCTGTTTTTTTTCATGAAGCTCTGCTTGCACGTACATTCACAGTCTGCTTCCAGCTCCAGCCCAATGTCAGCGAATGCGCCCCCTGGATCGGCCTTGATAGTATGAACGAACCACAACAGGCTTTTTTTGTTTTTCCAAACCACTGAGAATTTTCAACTCAAAGATCATGAGATTAATTCAAATTTTATGTACAATCAGTAAATATATAATTTTTTGAAATCATTAAATAAGTAAAAAAGGAACAAACAACATATGTACAGTTCCATTTGTTACAAGATTATACTTGTAGTGCATAATATGTTATGAACAGATTTTACTTCGTGTGAAACTTGAAAAACAGTTATTCTCTGCTGTGTAATAAAAGGTGTACGTTGCATTTTTGCACATAACATTGGGTATTTCTGTGAATCCAGGAACCCTGCACCTTCCCTTTTTTATTATTACATTATTGGCCAGTGTGAAGTATTGGTCATGTGGACATCTTGGTTTGGAATGGGAGCCGTGGGCCCTTGTTTCCTCCTTGTCTCCTGTAATTGTTGAGAAATCCCACCACCGGTTCATACTTTCTTCCTGGCATTTTGAATTTCACAATCTGGTGGAGGGATGTATAGCCATGCAGGATGCAGTAGAGAGCCATCTGAGTGACGTGTTCTCTGGTGTCTGAGAGGAACGTCTTATGTCATCTTCATATTCATCTTCATTATCACTGATATCTGTTTCAAAAATATAAAGTTCGAGTCAGTAAAATTGCAACAAAGGCATCAGAAGAAAAACAGCTTGATATTTAATATCTAATTTGATATTAAAAATCTGTATTTTGACTTGAGTGAGGGTAGATACCTTCTGGTAATTTTTTGGGTGAACTTCAGACTGTAAATTTGTTGAAAATCTGGAAGCTGAATTTTACTAGCCCATGATGGTGTATGGTGAGTTACCCTCTTGACAGTGTGGAAGTGGTGTCTTCCAAAAATGCCGTACTTTTAACTTGAATTCAACATATGCTCAAGCAGGTAAGATTTTTTAACTCATCAGATGTAGTGAATGGTTGTTTTTTTCAGTTCAAAGAAATTCTGGTGACACTGAAGTGCTGAATTCTGAAGCGCTAATGACGTACAAACTACAGAACCCAAAATGCAGTGCACACTTGCTGAGGATCTGAAGTTTGTGTGTTATTAGCGCTTCGTATCGCTGGGCCATAATAATGAATATATATAAAGTGATCTCACAGGATGCGGGCCACGAGTTTGACACCCCTGCCTTAAAGAATCCTAATATATTAAAATGAAGGAACTAATAAAGACCAATTTGATCAAATTAAATGGAAATTAATAATAAAGAGAATCGTGAAGAGCTTATCATTTAGATATTTGCCATTTTCTTTGCAGTCAGCAAAGTAGATTCATTTTTGGGACATTTCAGAATCTGTATGATTTTCTACAAAGATCACATCAAAATTAATGCATATGTTGTAGGTTTTTTACTGTGGATTATGATACTTATTGTTCTTGTTGTCATCTGAATGGTTATTTTTTATATTTTTCTCCATTAGTTTTAAATTCCTTTGGGATTCAGACTCTGTACCGAAGGTTCTGGAAAGAGTTCGATTGTGTGACTCATGAGACTTTATTTTATACGTTACAATACAGTGGGGTCCCCAACTCCTTAATTAGGATTCTATCCTTTTGATTCACTCATTAGTCTACGTATGTTAAATGGAGTAACTGTGTCTCTGTCCCTTTTAATGTTTGTAATGTGGTTAGTAAAGGAAGTGTTCTGTCATCTCTTTTTAATGTGTACATGGATGTGTAGTTGGTGGAACTATTATCAATAACCTGACGTGTGCAGATGATTTAATGATCTACTGTCCATACAGTGCTGGCCTTCAAAAGTTACTGAGGGTCTGCTCGCATGGTTCAGAGTTTGAGATCACTTATAATGGCAAGAAAAATCGTAAGAAGGAAATCGTGAAGGGAAAATACCTTTGGAGATAGCCTACTTGTATGTTCAAACGCTTCTCTGTCAATTTATTCGTAAATACATGTCTGACTTTTGTAACGAACCAAGACAATAAAAATCACTTCTCAAATTTGCCAGTTTATGAATTCTGTATTTTGTATAACACCTTGTCTTCCAGATGTTCATTCATTTAGGAGCCCTACCCAGACCCAAGGCTCTACTCAACACGCTTCTATACTTTGCCAGTATGTTCTTGGGGCGACTGGGCATAAACCGAAGAAAGATCTAAATGCTGGCAACATAAAAGCATCAGTTACCTGATTACGGGCCTGCGTGGGAGCCTCCATTACTGTGCTTCTAGTGCTTCTACTCCACCTGGTGGTCATGGGTGGGATTGGATAATACGCTGTAACATACACTGGGGGCTGTACAGAGTGTAGCAGAGCTGCATCTGAAACAGGCAGAATACTAATGGCTATCCGGACATGAAAAGGTGAAGTGAGGTGTTACCTGAGAAGGAGGTCCATGGCACTGATGGCTGCTGACAAGAAACTGACTCTAGTTCTATTGCGGTCTCATGCTGAGTAAAGAACCCACCAGTGAAAGTGATGGTCATTCTGAAACACTCTAGAACAGCACACGGTGACGGTGACAATGACAAAAAACAAATGCTTTTCATTTCACTGAAGATTATAAAATCCTTTTTATTAATCTTAGTACAGCACTGAATGAAGAAGCAATTAAATTGGCCTTCATCACACAACAGATGTGGGTTTGACTACATCATTATTTCAAACTTTGTAAATAACTATTTAATAACCTCCCAGTAATTTATAATATACTTTATTAGGAAAAAAAACAAGGAACTTACTGAAATACCCACAAAGTTTGAACTGTAGTGTAAAAAAAACAGAACACATTTACCTGTATGTTGAGTCGTCCGCGGTGGGGTGCCAGGCCGGTGCGCTGGTAAGACGAGGCAGAAAGCTGCAAGTCGCTCGTCCTCAAACACTCCAGGCCACAGGAGGACATGCTATTGGATGGGGGGGTGGAATTAAAGCTCATTTTATTGACATGAATACTACATTAAACCCCACTGAAGATGAAGGTTAACTTTAATTTTACTTTACTTTACTTTATTTAGCAGAACGCTTTTATCCAAAGCGACTTACAAGAGGAAGACACCAGCAATTCTCGTTCGATTTCTATAGAATTTTGGGTTTACAAAACTAAGAGCCCTGATAAGGCCTAACTTGTCAGCAAAGAGCATGCTCAGAGATTGTTAAGTGCTAGACGAAGAAAAAATTATAATATATATATATTTTTTTGTATTATTTTGTGCAATGTGTACGCATGTGCATGTGTACTTTTTGAATAAGCGGGTTTTCACCTGCTTCTTAGAGGTGGTGGTAGTCTCGGCTAGTCGAATGGAGGAGGGCAGGTTGTTCCACCAGCCAGGGACAACAAAGGAGAACAGAGTTAATTGGAATCGGAGACCCCGTGAAGAGGGAATTTTCAGTCTCATTTCATTTGCAGATATGAGAGGGCATGCCGGAGTGTAGCCAGGTATTGTATTGATGTAGGAGGGTGCAGTTCCATTTACAGCCCTGTAGGCAACCATCAAGGATTTGAACTCAATGCGAGCAGCTACCGGGAGCCAGTGGAGAGAGGTGAGAAGTGGCGTAACATGGGTGTATTTTGGCTGATTGAAGATGAGACGGGATGCCATATTTTGGACCATCTGGAGTGGTTTTATGGTGACTGCAGAGGCTCCAGCCAGGAGAGAGTTACAATACTCGAGTTTGGAGATGACCATTGCCTGGACGAGGAGCTGCGTAGCCTGTAGTGAGAGAAAAGACAGAATCTTGCGAATGTTGTAGAGAGTGAACCTGCAGGATCTGGAGATCGCAGCAACATGATGGTTCAAACTCAGTTCTAACTCCATCTGCATCTATGCAGCAAAGCATCTAATTTTCATTTTTCTTTTCCACAGTTAAAATCCGACTGTGTAATCTGACACTGAATAATTTGCAAAAGTAAAAACTCCCCACAGTCTCACATCTCTGTTTCAGTACTTGTTCATCTCAGTTTTGGGATGGGAACTAATATGATAATTACAAGGGTGTTAAAACATAACTTGTTTAACAGATTAAAACCTAAAATGGGAAATGAGTGGGTGAAATTAGTTATTGTTCAGTTCATAAATCCTGGCAGATTAAAATAAACTCATCAGGCAGCGAGGATGGAAGCATCTCCCAATTTCTTTTTTAAAAATCAGATGCATTTCCAAAGACTGGTGGTTTGCGCAACACCGGAACGAAAACGGGACCATCTGTGACCCCCCTGTATAAATTTACATTCAGAATGTAAACTCCACTTTAGAACTTATTTTAAACGGTGTAATTCACATAAAACTATTTTTTTCATTGTATGTATCTTTACTGTGTAACAGCATTCGCTACCTTCAACATGCAATAACTCCCCCAAATTCTACCTATAAAGAAATATTAATGAGGGGGACAACATCACTCACTCAGAGGTGCAAAGTCGGGGTGACGACGCGCAGCTTGGTGTAAAAAGACTCACCTCTTTCCCTTCTGGCTCTTTGTTTCTCTCCGGTCTGGTTTCGCCAGGCGACAAACTGCTTGTAGTGTCATTTTTTAACATGCTGAGTTAAAACTGTCTAGAACACCACGGACACCGTCGCCATCATCCTGACGTCTCAGCCGCAGTCAGTGCCAGAATCTGCCGAGTTTTCCCGACTCTATTTTACAGAACTGCCGTAAAGCGCCAAAAAGACGAGCCCCATTTTGGAGAGAAAATTTGATCCTTGTCGTAAACTTTGTAATAGCAGCAACGCAAGACCTCTCACACACTGATCCTTTTTTACAAATAGCCTAATAAAAACATTTCATTAGGCGCACTTTAAAATGAGCCCTTAAGGTACATGTGTCAAACTCGCGGCCCGTGGGTCACATCCCAGGGATTACTTTGTATAGATCTATTATTAGAGCTCGGCAATATGAAGCGCTGATTTTACACAAACTACAGATCCCAGAATGCCGTGCGCACGTTGCTGAGCGCCTCAGCAAACTGAGCGCCCTGAAGTTTGGCTTATTATTCGAATCGTCCGTTCCACCTCACTTGCTGCAATACACGTATTATGCCAGTAGGGGACATAATTCAGCTCGACAAATAGTAAAATAAAGCTCTATATCAGGGGTATTCAACTCAAATTTAAAGAGATTTCTTGAAACAAGACTATATAGATTATATCTGTTTATGTTATGTCATTAGATGTAATTAATACCTGATTGTCAAATCAATGTGACAATATTTATTATCACATTACAAAGAACGGAACATACATGTATGACTGCTAATATGCATTAGTTTACTAAATAAGAGTAGGGCTGCATTTAAAAATAAATAAATAAATAAATACAAATGTATAATTGTGCATTTTAAATAAAGTTCTGAACATCAAAACAATAAAGGGAGGATTTTTTTATTATTTATTTTAATGTTTATTTTATTTATTTTAAATGTGGAGAAAGCTGTATTGCAGTGATGTATGGAGCCAATCATGGTCAATATGTGCAAGGCTACTTTGCTCAGACCAGGGAAAGTTGTCACAATAACCATTTAAAGCAAGAAAGTGGAAGGGTCAGTTCTTACAAACTGCTCTTTCAGGGCCACATCTCCTTGGAGATCGACCAATTCCATCCGGAGAGGTCCAGCATTTGACCCATTAAACGTGTTGTGTGACTTCCTTTGAGAACCCTCTGACAGAAGTGATGAGAAATTGATGCTGAAGGAACATGGTGAGATGCTGTCATAAGCTGAAGCTGTAAAAATGGAATACATGAATGTTTGTTCATAGCGTTCCATTCTCTCCTCTAAGGCCTGGACAGTACCTCCTAAATTAAGAAGATCTTTTAATCATATCCGAGTCCGAGTCATATCCGATACAAACGTATTATTGGTGTACGGGTCGCTAGCAGATGCTGCAGGAGCAGGTAGGCCTGCAGGATGTGGTCTTTCTGCAGGCTGGTCCTGAGAACTTGCAATACACGCTCCGGCCACAGGGTGGCGCACATGGGGCGCTGTGGTCGGTCGGGCGCCGTCTGTTTCTCCAGCGCCCGAACAGACACGCGAGTCTCCTGAATCCTGCATATTGAGTTCGGTAATCCTGCTGGGAAACAGGTTGGTAATGTTGCCTGGAAGATCTTTGTGGACTGGGGGCTTTCTCTGCCATTAAATCCGCCGTTTACATATCTCTGATATTATCATAATGTCACATCTTAGTGGAACACGTAAAGGCAAAGGAGACTTACAGGTCACTCACGCACTCATATGACCCAACAGGTGTCATATATTTAATACCACTGCAATAGTGCTGATATTTAATAATAGACACTTTATCTGTGAGGTTTTAGGGTGTACAGATATTTCAAGATTCATAATGGTGTGTGTGTTTGTATCTGCATTTGCAGTGGATAATCAAGATTCGTCTATTCAGAGGTGTCCCCTTTGACCCTTCGGCCTTGCAGCCATCATGAGGGTCTGCAAGACCTGCGGTGGGACCGACATTGATGTTGACCAGTCCAGGGGAGATGCAGTCAGCATGGGCTGTGGACCAGTTTGTGAGATTGTGAGAGCACGCTTACTTAATTATTTACTCCAACACCCGCTCGTTGGAAACCTAGGTCATGGTGGAACTTGCATTTTTTTCTTTTTCTCATTGCACACAATGTGTCTTTTATTGGCCACATACCTAAACATGCTGTGTTCATTCTTAGATATCCGATTAATAATCTGATTCAGAGGATACATGTTGGGAGTAGATGGCAAGATCTCCCTAAATTCTTACAGGTGGCTCGCAGGCACGAGAAGGAAAGATCATTTTACCCAACCCACAATTTATTATCCCTCCATGTCAGGTCACTAGTGTGGTTCAAGTTTATTTTATTAAGCGACTTTTACTAGATCCTGTCAGCACACTTACTGCTGGTCTAGTTGTTCTCGATACAAGTTTTTGGATTGCTCCTTGTAAGGCAATAAAGCATTTTTTTGATAGTATTAATCATTGAAAAACGGACTATTTTTCATAAGATGACACCGTGTGCAAAAGTAAAAACGTTTAGGATGTAGTGAAACTACATTATGCATTATTAAAACTGCATTATGGAATGCACAGTCGAAAAGCACATTGCATCTTTTTTTTGTTATGTTGCAATCTTATTCCAAATGTATTAAATGAATTTTTTCCTTACATTTCTACACACACAACACACCCTAATGAAAATGTGAAAAAATCTTACTTGAGGTTTTGGAAAATTTATTAAAAAGAAAAAAAAAAAAGAGAACACATGTACACAAGTATTCACAGCCTTTGCCATGAAGCTCAAAATTGAGCTCCGATGCCTCCTGGAGGCACCTGAGCATAGTTGGAGTCCACCTGAGGAGAAATCTCTTGATTGGACATGATTTTAAAGGCACACACTTGTCTATATAAGGTCCCAAAGTTGACAGTTCATGTCAGATGTCAGGATTGACGGCACCTGGACTTATCGCCTGTGCCCAATCCGGACAGCGTTTAAAAGCCGGGGATTTCCGCCCCTTCGTCAGCGACGACATTTTCGTGGACTCTGTGCACGAACTTGAGTTTCTGTTTTGTGTTTTGAGTTGTGTTTCTACCCTCTATTCCCCTGTTTACAGCCATCGTGCTGATGTTTATTTGTGTTTATTTTATAATAAAACCCTTTTCCCAGCATGTCCCACCTCTGCGCTTCCCTCCCCGTCAGCTCGCGGTCGTGACATCAGAGAACAAAACAAGCATAAAGTCAAAGGAATTGTCTCAAGGCACAAATCTGGGAAAGGTTGCAGAAAATTTTCTACATCATTTGTAAGTGGATGAAGTTCAAACCACCAGGTCTCTACTAGAACTGGCCCGCCACCTAAACTGAGCAATCAGGGAAGAAGGTCCTTAGTCAGGGAGGTGACCAAAAGCCCAATGGTCACTCTGTCAGAGGAGAATCTTCTAGGACAACCATCTCTGCAGTAAAAGGCATGTGACAGCCTGCCTGGTGTTTGCCAAAAGGCACCTGAAAGACTCTCAGACCATGAAAGACAAAATATTCTGCTCTCTGTTATGAATGTCAGTCATCACGTTTGGAGGAGACCAGGCACCGCTCATCACCAGACCAATACCATCCCTAGAGTGAAGGAAGGTGGTGGCAGGTTATTGTCATTGTGAAATACAGCAGAGCACATGGTGACACAACAAAATGTGTCCTCTGCTTTTTTTTAGAATTAAAGTTTTTTTATTGATTAACAGATGATTCATGATTCACAGCACAAAGAAAGTTCTTAATGAGAATGTCAAATTGTTTGAAAATATAGTTATGCTGAGTGGTAGAATCATGGATATATAATTAAATTGTGAGGCCACCACCACTTTGACAACATCGTGCCCCAGAGAGACAGATTCAACTTCCCCCACTTTCCTAGGTTTGTTTTAATTTTGTGAAGGAGTGGATCGAAATTCAATGCTGTCATGCTTTCAATGCTTCACTTACATATGGACTTAACTTAATGCCTAAATAAATCATGCCTTTTGGGATCCATTTAAAATTGTACTGTGTTATCATGTGTGGGTAACAGTGTTTTGATATGGGCATCATTTCAGATTTGGTCCAGTTGACTTCATAGGCTGAGATTTCACATATAATATTCATGAAGACAGGCAAGGATTTTTCAGGGTCAATAGTCAGAAAGAGAATATCGTCTGCATATAGCATTAATTTATGCTCACTATCACCACCAATGAGCCCTCTCACAAGAGGGTTCGTTCTTATAGTAACCGCAAGAGGTTTCACTCCAATTGTGAATAGGAGTGGTGAGCGGGGGCATCCTTGCCTCGTCCCTCTCGAAAGATCAAAAAAGCTGGAAGTAACCCCGTTTGTCATGACCGCTGCTCTAAGATTGCTATATATTACTTCAATCCACTTTCTAAATCCATCACCAACACCAGACCTCAACAGAGCCAAGTGTAAAAAAAAAGTCCACTGGACCCTGTCAAATGCCTTCTCCACATCCAAGGATACCGCAGCTACCGGTTCTATACTAGAGGAGTGTAGCCACATTAAATGTGCAAGCCTACGTAAATTATCTGAAGAGGATCTGCCCTTTATAAAAGCGACCTAATCTGTATGAATGATGTGTGGCAAGACAGTTTCAAGTCTTGAAAACACTTTGGCCAGAATCTACATGAATTAAGCTAATTGGTCTGAAATTAGCAGTATCTGTGAGGTCCCTGCCTTTTTTAGTTATCAATTAAATAAGTGCCTCATTCATTGAGGTTGGCATTGCACCGGTCTGAAAAGCCTCTTAATATACATTAATATGCATATACTTAATATATACATTGGTTAAAATTGGAGTAATTATGTCTACGTAATCGTCATAATATCCAGCAGGAAACCCATCTGTTCCAGGCGATTTTCCTGTTTTCATAGATTGTATGGCCTTTCTCACCTCTTCTTGAGACACTGACCTATCAACATTTGCTATGTGTTGCTATGTGTTCAGGTGATAAGTTGGAAAAGTGATATTCATAAAGAAGTTCTGTATTAAATATTTGTTTGTTACACTCATTGATCTGTACAAATTCTCATAAGAATCTTTGAAGGCATCATTAATTCCCTCGCAGGATGTTTCCAATGAGCTTCCTGTTCTTATTGCAGGAATTACATGAGCAGAACATTGTTCTTTTAACTGCCTGGCCAAGAGTCTAGTGTTTTCTCCCCCTGACTCATAAAATGATGTTTTAAGTCTAAACAGAGCAAATTCAGCTTTCTTATTAAATATTTCATGTATTTTAATTTTACAATTGCAAATATTGTTGAATAAGTCATCAGAATAATGTTTAGCCAGCTCTATTTGCATTTTGTCTAGTTCTGCTTTCAATTTTCTTATAACATGGGCTTGTTCTCTTTTCTTTCTCAAAGAATGTGCAATCATTTTGGCTCTAATCTATGACTTTGATTCCTCCCAGACCACTCCCAGATTATCTGTGCTACAAATAATAATCTCAAAGTATGATGATAGATTCTGTGCCAATTCATTTTTAAATATTTTGTCTTCTAATAGAGAAGCATTCATCCTCCATCTTCCTCTCCTAGATCTTTCTGAGTGTCTCACAAGACCATTGGATTTATACTGCTGTCCACAACTGCATTAATCAGATTTTGAGAAATCAAAATGAAGTCTGTTTGTAAGTATGTGAGAGTAAAATGTATATTCTCTTTTCTGTGGGTTGAACAGTCGCCATACGTCGATCAAACCATTGTCTTCCATAATCATAATCATAATCATACCTTTGGGTGTTATGAATAAAATTTTTGTGCCTCTGCATCCTTTAGGTGTGTTTCTTGAATGAATGCTATGTCAGCCTGCTTGTATTTAAGATAAAAAAGCACCTCTTTCCTTTTCGTAGGGCTGCCACAACCATTAATGTTCCAGGACACTACTTTAACATAATTGCTATTTGAATAACCTCCTTGTGCCAGTATTATATACAAGCGTGCTTAAACTACTACTATGAATGATCAAAATGTTTTTCATTTTGGACTTAACAAAACTGACCAAACTGGTCAACAAGAAAGTCAACGCAAAATATATAAATAAATTGCTTTCTCTTAATTGGAAGTTTGTTTACCTTAAAGTAATAAAAAATAAAAAAATCTAAATATATAAATATCTAAAAATAAAATAAAGTGTATTTCTTGAGGGGGACCCCGGCCTGCCCAACCTGCTTAGAGTGGTTGCAGTACAGGGAGCAGGCATAGGATGTTGCAGATGGCAAGGCACGACTGCAGTGACCATGCAGAGAGCAGAATGCAGCGCTGCTGACGGTGGTGGGCGTGCAATGGTAGGTGACCCCTATGGACTCCTCTCGAGTGGTGGTGGTAGGCGTGAGCAGGGAGCAGGGACGGGTGGTTGCCAGGAGGGGGTGATGTTGTCTGCTGTGGGCTGGAGTGCTGATACAGTGCTGTTGCCTGCAGGGGAACATCAGTGCAGAAGGAGAATGAGTTTATGATTAACGCAGTAGACCTCAAAGCAGAACCTGGCTGGCAACATCCATCGCATGCTTTGTCCAGCACTCTACTGGACCGCAAAACTCTCCCTGCTCTTGTCATCTTCGTGCACCAGGAAGTCATGTGGGCCCACACCACACTGGCGAGGATCCAGGAAGGGCACTGTGGGAGGTACAGACCCTGAACTGTCCAGACACCAGCTCGCCATGTCTTCACTCTCGTCGCTGTCTGTGTCATCCGCATCAACGGGGAGGCTTCACAGCAGCGGTCCTCTCGAACATGGTGGGGGGCGCGTCCTCCATGCCCACACTGCTTCCTCGCCATAGTCATTGGCCTCCTCGTCGCTCTGCCAACTCACCTGCCGATCATACCACTTCCAGGAGAGCCAAAACAAAGAAAACAGGATACAAATGGAAATTAACACACAGGCATGAGGCACTTGGCCAGGAACATACACAAACAAAGGTAACACAATGTCTACATTTCGACGATGTCTGCATGCTGCTTCACAGGTTTTATGGAGTCCCGATACATTAAGACCAATTTTTGTCAGCTTTGATGGATCAGGACTCCATAAACAGCTGTGACGGCCCCATGGCCCCGGTACGCCACAATGGGGGATCATAAATTATCCAGTGTTTGCTCTGTAAAAGACAAATCACAAATTCATTTTTATAATGAAGAGCATTTTTATATTACATGTATCATATTATTTACAGTAAGATATTTTCTGTCATATTATATGATGTTATTATAAAATAAAGAACAGACAAACAGATAGATAAAAATGAAAAACAAAAATGTTTAGGGCAAACCAATTATTCAACCCAGGCCAGGATTCGAACCCGGTATTTCCACCATGAAGGTGAATGTGTTACCAATACACCACCAGGGTTTTTGGTTTGGTTTGCCAATTCATACTGGTTCACAGAACAACCAGAAGTTTGACTAAATTTAGCAGCCGATTTAAACTAATTATAACTCAATTTTGGCTTGGAAAGCAGTGAAAGGTTAAAAGACGATAGGATAAAAGGATGAAGAGGGAAGAGTGGAATCATTGTTAAATTTGTTAATTTTGTGGAATGGATAAAATAGCAAAAAATTAAGAGTAGAGGAAAGAACAGGAAGAGTGGGATGCTAATGCTAGCATGCTAAAATAAAAAATGCTAACTGGGTCTGGCCACAATGCGTCACATAAAATATGATGACGTTTGGAGCATGTTACAGAGGATAAATGGGAGAGATGGAAAGAATAAAAGAGAAGTTGCTGCTGCTGCTTAATTGGTGGTTGAAAGGCTGAAAGTGTTATTGTTGCTCTGTAAAATGCATGTAAGCGAAGGAGTGCAGGCTTGGCTATTTGGCAAAGAGGGGTTCATGGAGATGTGGCATGTTGAATTTTGGGTGTCTACAATAAAAATTGTGGTTCTGAGCAATGGGTGTGGCACGCAGGTGGAGTCACGGATTGCTTAAAAAAATAGCAGCAAACTTCTGCACTATGGGCCGGATAAACGTGTGCGATTAAAACTGTAGGACTAGATGCAGTTGGAATAATAATATCAAGAAGAAGAAGAAATAGAAAAAGAAGATTTTGATTTTCCAAGCCAAAATAATTATTAGATATTAAACAAAACAATGTTTTGAATGTTTTGGGTGTGGGAAACCGGAGTACCCGGAGAAAAACCCACGTGAACACGGGCAGTGCGCGCCAACTCCACACAGAAAGAACCCGGGCCAGGACTAGAACCAAGTTTCTTTCTATAAGGCAGCAGCTCCAAGCACTGTACTACCGTGTCACTAGAACAGCACACGTAAACACACAGACATCATATCAATTAAAGTCCTGTCTATACTAATTGCCTAATTTACATATTACGTATTATCACATACTATTACTACTTTAAATATAACATATAACTTAACAACTATTATAACCTAATTTACTATATATTACTATATATAACTAAATAACTATTATAACCTTACTTACTACATACTACTTACTACCTATTATTACCTAACTTGCTACATATTACTAAATAACTATTACAAACCTAACTTACAACATATTACCTAACTTACCTCTCACATACTTACCCATTACTTAGGCCAAATGTAAGGGTAGTGCCAGCGGTCAGCCAGTATGCTGCAGATCCTGGACGCCTCTTCTCGCTGCTGCTGAGCCTCTCTTCATTTCTTCTTGCTCTGATATCATTCCTCACAAATGGAAAGCACACAGGACTGGGTGGAATCAGCTTTTCCATCTGAGTGCTGAAGAGACAGACCAGGGGTAACTTAATAACTATTGTAACCTAACTTACTACATATAACTAACTAACTTCCTTCTCCCTGAAGGAAGTTCTGTCTGGGCAGCAGCAATCAGTAAAGGAGAAAAAGAGAAGAAACAAAACATATAAAAGGAAGCGGCGAGAGAAAATACACAGTGAGGCAGAGTAAAAGGAGGAACACCTCCAAGATGGAAAAAAAGAGTGGAAGAAGGTAAGACAAAAAATATCAATGACTTGAATGAAAAGCGAAAGATAAGTCAGAGAAAAGCTTGGAAACGTAGACAACAGGTATCTAGATAATGTAAGAAAAGTCGCAGGTCACCATTAACTCTCCCAGATCAGGATCAGGCTTAATGACAAATGATTTTTTTCATTAATTTGTTCAAGAAAACACCACAAAAAACATGTGAAGTTTTACCCTCAGTCGGTTTCGTCCAGGTCCGAGCGCCCAGTAGACATGCAGCAGCAGGACGCTGAACTGGGTCTAGGCCGAACGCTGTTGGTTCTCTTGCTGCTGTTGGTTCCTGGATGTCCTGGTCCTCCTCGCTGCTCCCTCATGATCCTGGCCGCCTCTTCTCGCTGCTGAGCCTCTCTCTTCATGTCTTCTCGCTCTGCTATGATGCTGGACGATGTGAGCCAAGAAGGCAGTTTCCTCCCAAATGGAAAGCCCACAGGACTGAGTGGAATCAGCTTTTCCATCTGAGTGCTAAAGAGACAGACCAGGGGGTAACTTAATAACTATTGTAACCTAACTTACTACATATAACTAACTAACTATTACTTCCTAACTTACTACATACTACTTACTATTATTATCTAACGTACTATATATAGCTTAATAACTATTGTGGCCTAACTTACTACACATTTCCTAACTTACCTCTCACTTACTTCCCCATAAATTTGGCCAAACGTAAGGGTAGTGCCAGCGGTCAGCCAGTACGCTGCAGTCCATCCCATTACGTGTGATCCTGGCCGCCTCTTCTCGCTGCCGCTGAGCCGCTCTCTTCATGTCTTCTCGCTCTGATATCGTGATGGACGACATGAGGCGAGAAGACGGTTTCCTCCCAGATGGACAGCACACAGCAGTGGATGGATTTGTCTTTTCCATCTGTGTGCTGAAGAGACGGACAAGCTTGTCCCGGGGCAGCTTGGTCCATGGGGTGGTCGGGTCTGGCTGCGTCCCGGTGGCCTTCATGCCTGCCTCTGGTGAACTGGTCACAGTGGTGACAGGCAGAGGCAGCACGGTGGATGTTCCAGGCTGCGGTCTTCTGTATGGACAGCTTGTCTCATTCCTCCTGGACAAGGTGCCTGGACCGGTCCTCTTGGCTGTAGTGTAGGGAAGAGGTGGCTTGGCTGTGGAGCCTGTCAGGGGCAGCTTGGTCACTGTGTTGACCTCTGACGTCCCGGCCTTGGGGTGTCGCTGGGGCTTCCTGGGTGCAGGGTATCGCTCCAACTTCTTTGACCGTTTTGCTGGTTGGGGCATTGGGTCAATCAGAATTGCTAAACCTTCAACAGAGACAATAACAAGATTAACCATGAGTGTAAAATCTTCAACAGTAACATGTAAGACTTAACAAGATAACTGGAAATTATGCGCTTGTTAAAATTGTCTTTTACTTTAAAACTGTGCTGATTCTGAAATCTTTACGTTAATTATAGTGCATGTTGGGATGTAAAACCCTGATTCTTGAAACTTTAGCAAAAACATGTCCCACTAAGAAAAGTGCTCATTCTATTAGAAATTAAAAACATTTTCATGATTAAAATTCTCAAGGTTATAATCAGGGTGTTTTTTGCACATTTGAAAGGATTCTTTTCTAGGCTTACTCATAATTTTTAATAATTTAAATGATTATATGCTGGCCACTGCCGACAAAATCAATTGGCTTTGTATAGGAGATAACAAACTCCTCAAACCCACATTATCATCACCACCATCAGATATTTATAAAAAGCAATAAAATCAGGCAACTACAAAGTCAACTACATTCCCGAGGACCCATTTTCAAACATTCAGCTCTAGTGCAGGCTTTAAGATCACACAGGCTCCTGTAAGCTCGCTGTTTTATGTTTTGTTCAAGAAAACACCACAAAAAATGTGAAATTTTACCCTCAGTTGGTTTCGTCCAGGTCCGAGCGCCCAGTAGATACGCAGCAGCGGGACGCTGAACTGGGTCTAGGCCGTCCGCTGTCCTCTTGCTGCTGTTGGTTCCTGGATGTCCCGGTCCTCCTCGCTGCTCCCTCGTGATCCTGGCCGCCTCGTCTCGCTGCTGCTGAGCCGCTCTCTTCATGTCTTCTCTCTCTGATATCGTGCTGGACGACATGAGGCGAGAAGGCAGTTTCCTCCCAGATGGAAAGCACACAGCACTGGATGCATTCGGCTTTTCCATCTGAGCGCTGAAGAGATGGACCAGCTTGTCCCGGGGCAGCTTGGTCCATGGGGTGGTCGGGTCTGGCTGCGTCCCGGTGGCCTTCATGCCTGCCTCTGGTGAACTGGTCACAGCGGTGACAGGCAGAGGCAGCACGGTGGGTGTTCTAGGCTGAGGTCTTCTGTATGGACAGCTCATCTGGTTCCTCCCGGCCAAGGTGTCTGGTCTGGTCCTCTTGGCTGCAGTGTAGGGGAGAGGCGGCTTGGATACGGTACCCATCAGGGGCAGCTTGGTCAGCGTGTTGACCTGTGATGGACCGGCCTTGGGGTGTCGCTGGGGCTTCCTGGCTGCAGGATATTGCTGCACCTTCTTCTGCCTTTTTGCTGGTTGAGGCATTGGCTCAATCAGAATGGCTAAACCTTCAACAGAGGCAATAACAAGATTTACCATTAGTGTAAACTCTACAACAGTAACATGTAAGACTTGGTTAACCAGATAACTGGGAATTATTTGCTTGTTGAAATGGTCATTTACTTTAAAACTGTGCTGATTCTGAAATCTTCACATTAATTATGATTCATGTTGGGATGTAAAGAATAAAATGTCTCCCTCAGTCATGTGAAGATCACAAAACATCCAGAAATGTATATTTTTTAAATTAAGGGATGAGTGGTTTTATCATTAATCAAGAAAACACAAAAAAACATGCTAAGTTTTACCCTCAGTCGGTTTAGTCCAGGCCCGAGCGCCCAGTAGGTACGCAGCCGCGCACCGCTGAACTGGGTCTGGGCCGACTGCCGTCGTCCTGCTGCAGTCAGATCCTGGATGTCCTGGTCCTCCTCGCTGCTCTCTCATGGTCTTCATCTTGATGAATATCGCAATTTGCAAACTTTTATCGGCTCCTATTTCTGTTTAAATTAAAGCACAAACACGATGACGTCACTGACCGGAGCGCGTCGCTTTTTTAAAGTTCTTTAGCCACCACGTGATTTGTAGTGAGATTACATCTAGAAACACTGAATTCACCTTCCTGAGCAGTAAAAGTACACGGGCAAACACAGCAAACGACAGCCAAACAACTAGACTATGAAATGATTTTATTCCGTGACTCACTACACCAAGTAACTTCTTCCCGTTTTTCAAAATAGTGAAGGTGAAGCTGTCAAATATGCAAATGAACCGCGAATTTGCAGAAATACATAAATAAATGAGGATATCTGCGTGAATAGTCGTCTGAGAGTCTGTTCCTCCGAGTATGAACCTATTCGCTGTGGAAAGCGCAGCTAAACCGATGTCGGCTGGATAAACGGAGACTATTTTAATTAGTAAAACATGGCGCCGGTCCCGCGCCGAAGAGTTAGAGGTCTTAAACCAGCCGGTCCCCGCAAAAATAACAATCTACTCGCTACTCACCAAAAACGATGTCGCTCCTCTCGGTCGCTTTACAGCTCTGAGGATCAACAAACTCCGTTTCCATGACAACGACGTTCTCGTCCGACGCGACGTGCGGCGCCGCGCGAATCTAACATTAAACACGGAGGCGTTTATAAAATGCGACGGCGATTTTAAATAAAGTAAATGGGGATTTTATGTTGGTAATTTGATGAAACTGCATTAAATGAGTAATAAGCAGTAATACATGAAGATAAATACTAAAACCAGTAATAAATAAATAAACTTTTTTTTTGTCCATTTTTCCTACTGTTAGAAGAACTCGGTCGCCCAGTAATTGCTAGACAAGGAAGGAGCTATTTCGACTCGTGCACGCAGTGTTTCCTTCATAATGCCATTTATTTTGATCAGGAAAAATGTGAGGCCACCTCAGTCACTTCCGTCTGTACAGGGAAGGTCACAGATGGAACTATTTTACCTGCTCATGCCCCTCTAAGTGTTTAACCCTTATTTATTCCCCCTCTTCACTTATTCCTACATTGTGCTGTGCTCTGAAAGCCGCTGTTTTCTCCGGTTTGCGCGTCTGAAGTGACAGCGTTAACCACGCCCACTTGTCGCGCTGAACCCCGCGACAAGAAGTGTATTTTGGGACATTACACCGTGACGTGTGACTCTAGTGGCGCTGTGTCATTGTGCGCTTTTTACGTGACGCTCTTCTCTTCACCTTTTCATGGCGTGGGTGGTACTAGCCAAGGGGGAAACACGCTCGCCTATAAACCAGAAGAGCCAGGTTCAAATCCCACTTAGTGTCTCCAGGGGGACTGTCCCTGTAACTACTGGTTACAAGTACCTCTGGATCCGGGCGTTTTTATAGGAGGGAAGTCATGCTTTTAAAGTATGCTGGTGATGATAATGCATCGTTTATACTATTATTTTGTGCTCAGAATGTACTCATATTTCGGGAAATATATGAAATTTTAATTTCTCAGAATTTTTGGGAGATTTCAGTCACTGATTTGTAGCTTTTGTGGGGTCACGAGAAACAATGGCTGCTGTCAGAAAATGTGACCCCCCTTCAGCAGGAGCAGAACACTCCTGCTCCAGTCATTCTGCACATGATTATTATTTGTAGTCATGACTGGTCATCTAAACATGTTTTGGACCCCCAGTTTCTTTTTCATTCTTATTATATGTGGGGTCACAATATATGATGGCTGCTGTCACAAAATGTGACCCCCCTTCCCCTGCAGGAGGGTCACCTGAACGTGTAATGTGAGCTGAGCGCTGGTTTATGGATATTAACCTGTGATGTTCCAGTCATAATTGCACATATCTAAACCATGCTATTGTTAATTTTTCATGTTATGAAATAAGACATAAGTATTGTGTTGTGTCTGTTTATTGCTTGAGTAATATTAAATATGAATGGAGGATGAATGCCTCTGGAACCCCCACAACCAGTCTCCTTAACCCCGTCTCCTTGCTGCAGCGTGCACATCACCACGGTGACCAGATGCTTGCTACTCCTTCCCACCTGTTGCCGCTGTGTGGCGCCGCCTGCTACTGAACTCTTTCACATACCTGCCGTGCTGCATGACCATCAACATGGCAAACAGACGTTGTTCCAGATCAGCTCTGCGCCTGCCCTGTTTTTTTTCATGAAGCTCTGCTTGCACGTACATTCACAGTCTGCTTCCAGCTCCAGCCCAATGTCAGCGAATGCGCCCCCTGGATCGGCCTTGATAGTATGAACGAACCACAACAGGCTTTTTTTGTTTTTCCAAACCACTGAGAATTTTCAACTCAAAGATCATGAGATTAATTCAAATTTTATGTACAATCAGTAAATATATAATTTTTTGAAATCATTAAATAAGTAAAAAAGGAACAAACAACATATGTACAGTTCCATTTGTTACAAGATTATACTTGTAGTGCATAATATGTTATGAACAGATTTTACTTCGTGTGAAACTTGAAAAACAGTTATTCTCTGCTGTGTAATAAAAGGTGTACGTTGCATTTTTGCACATAACATTGGGTATTTCTGTGAATCCAGGAACCCTGCACCTTCCCTTTTTTATTATTACATTATTGGCCAGTGTGAAGTATTGGTCATGTGGACATCTTGGTTTGGAATGGGAGCCGTGGGCCCTTGTTTCCTCCTTGTCTCCTGTAATTGTTGAGAAATCCCACCACCGGTTCATACTTTCTTCCTGGCATTTTGAATTTCACAATCTGGTGGAGGGATGTATAGCCATGCAGGATGCAGTAGAGAGCCATCTGAGTGACGTGTTCTCTGGTGTCTGAGAGGAACGTCTTATGTCATCTTCATATTCATCTTCATTATCACTGATATCTGTTTCAAAAATATAAAGTTCGAGTCAGTAAAATTGCAACAAAGGCATCAGAAGAAAAACAGCTTGATATTTAATATCTAATTTGATATTAAAAATCTGTATTTTGACTTGAGTGAGGGTAGATACCTTCTGGTAATTTTTTGGGTGAACTTCAGACTGTAAATTTGTTGAAAATCTGGAAGCTGAATTTTACTAGCCCATGATGGTGTATGGTGAGTTACCCTCTTGACAGTGTGGAAGTGGTGTCTTCCAAAAATGCCGTACTTTTAACTTGAATTCAACATATGCTCAAGCAGGTAAGATTTTTTAACTCATCAGATGTAGTGAATGGTTGTTTTTTCAGTTCAAAGAAATTCTGGTGACACTGAAGTGCTGAATTCTGAAGCGCTAATGACGTACAAACTACAGAACCCAAAATGCAGTGCACACTTGCTGAGGATCTGAAGTTTGTGTGTTATTAGCGCTTCGTATCGCTGGGCCATAATAATGAATATATATAAAGTGATCTCACAGGATGCGGGCCACGAGTTTGACACCCCTGCCTTAAAGAATCCTAATATATTAAAATGAAGGAACTAATAAAGACCAATTTGATCAAATTAAATGGAAATTAATAATAAAGAGAATCGTGAAGAGCTTATCATTTAGATATTTGCCATTTTCTTTGCAGTCAGCAAAGTAGATTCATTTTTGGGACATTTCAGAATCTGTATGATTTTCTACAAAGATCACATCAAAATTAATGCATATGTTGTAGGTTTTTTACTGTGGATTATGATACTTATTGTTCTTGTTGTCATCTGAATGGTTATTTTTTATATTTTTCTCCATTAGTTTTAAATTCCTTTGGGATTCAGACTCTGTACCGAAGGTTCGGGAAAGAGTTCGATTGTGTGACTCATGAGACTTTATTTTATACGTTACAATACAGTGGGGTCCCCAACTCCTTAATTAGGATTCTATCCTTTTGATTCACTCATTAGTCTACGTATGTTAAATGGAGTAACTGTGTCTCTGTCCCTTTTAATGTTTGTAATGTGGTTAGTAAAGGAAGTGTTCTGTCATCTCTTTTTAATGTGTACATGGATGTGTAGTCGGTGGAACTATTATCAATAACCTGACGTGTGCAGATGATTTAATGATCTACTGTCCATACAGTGCTGGCCTTCAAAAGTTACTGAGGGTCTGCTCGCATGGTTCAGAGTTTGAGATCACTTATAATGGCAAGAAAAATCGTAAGAAGGAAATCGTGAAGGAAAAATACCTTTGGAGATAGCCTACTTGTATGTTCAAACGCTTCTCTGTCAATTTATTCGTAAATACATGTCTGACTTTTGTAACGAACCAAGACAGTTTATGAATTCTGTATTTTGTATAACACCTTGTCTTCCAGATGTTCATTCATTTAGGAGCCCTACCCAGACCCAAGGCTCTACTCAACACGCTTCTATACTTCGCCAGTATGTTCTTGGGGCGACTGGGCATAAACCGAAGAAAGATCTAAATGCTGGCAACATAAAAGCATCAGTTACCTGATTACGGGCCTGCGTGGGAGCCTCCATTACTGTGCTTCTAGTGCTTCTACTCCACCTGGTGGTCATGGGTGGGATTGGATAATACGCTGTAACATACACTGGGGGCTGTACAGAGTGTAGCAGAGCTGCATCTGAAACAGGCAGAATACTAATGGCTATCCGGACATGAAAAGGTGAAGTGAGGTGTTACCTGAGAAGGAGGAAGAGCAGGCAGGTAGGTCCATGGCACTGATGGCTGCTGACAAGAGACTGACTCTAGTTCTATTGCGGTCTCATGCTGAGTAAAGAACCCACCAGTGAAAGTGATTGTCATTCTGAAACACTCTAGAACAGCACACGGTGACGGTGAGCAGTGGGCAGCCATGACAGGCTCCCAGGGAGCAGTGTGTGGGGATGGTGCTTTGCTCAGTGTCACTTCAGTGGCACCTTGGCGGTTCGGGATTGGAACTGGCAACCTTCTGATTACGGGGCCGCTTCCTTAACCGCTAAGCCTATCCGAATAAATTGATCTGTGTTCAAAGTGTTCCACTCTGTCCTCTAAGGCCCGGACAGTACTAAAATAAAAAGTTATTTTAATTGAGTCATCACCTACAGGGTGGGGGGATAATAATTTCATTGTGTGCATGTTTGCTGTGCATGCTGTGTATCACAATGACAAAAAACAAATGCTTTTCATTTCACTGAAGATTATAAAATCCTTTTTATTAATCTTAGTACAGCACTGAATGAAGAAGCAATTAAATTGGCCTTCATCACACAACAGATGTGGGTTTGACTACATCATTATTTCAAACTTTGTAAATAACTATTTAATAACCTCCCAGTAATTTATAATATACTTTATTAGGAAAAAAAAACAAGGAACTTACTGAAATACCCACAAAGTTTGAACTGTAGTGTAAAAAAAACAGAACACATTTACCTGTATGTTGAGTCGTCCGCGGTGGGGTGCCAGGCCGGTGCGCTGGTAAGACGAGGCAGAAAGCTGCAAGTCGCTCGTCCTCAAACACTCCAGGCCACAGGAGGACATGCTATTGGATGGGGGGGTGGAATTAAAGCTCATTTTATTGACATGAATACTACATTAAACCCCACTGAAGATGAAGGTTAACTTTAATTTTACTTTACTTTACTTTACTCTACTTTATCCAAAGCGACTTACAAGAGGAAGACACCAGCAATTCTTGTTCGATTTCTATAGAATTTTGGGTTTACAAAACTAAGAGCCCTGATAAGGCCTAACTTGTCAGCAAAGAGCATGCTCAGAGATTGTTAAGTGCTAGACGAAGAAAAAATTATAATATATATATATTTTTTTGTATTATTTTGTGCAATGTGTACGCATGTGCATGTGTACTTTTTGAATAAGCGGGTTTTCACCTGCTTCTTAAAGGTGGTGGTAGTCTCGGCTAGTCGAATGGAGGAGGGCAGGTTGTTCCACCAGCCAGGGACAACAAAGGAGAACAGAGTTAATTGGAATCGGAGACCCCGTGAAAAGGGAATTTTCAGTCTCATTTCATTTGCAGATATGAGAGGGCATGCCGGAGTGTAGCCAGGTATTGTATTGATGTAGGAGGGTGCAGTTCTATTTACAGCCCTGTAGGCAACCATCAAGGATTTGAACTCAATGCGAGCAGCTACCGGGAGCCAGTGGAGAGAGGTGAGAAGAGGCGTAACATGGGTGTATTTTGGCTGATTGAAGATGAGATGGGATGCCATATTTTGGATCATCTGGAGTGGTTTTATGGTGACTGCAGAGGCTCCAGCCAGGAGAGAGTTACAATAGTCGAGTTTGGAGATGACCATTGCCTGGACGAGGAGCTGCGTAGCCTGTAGTGAGAGAAAAGACAGAATCTTGCGAATGTTGTAGAGAGTGAACCTGCAGGATCTGGAGATCGCAGCAACATGGTGGTTCAAACTCAGTTCTAACTCCATCTGCATCTATGCAGCAAAGCATCGAATTTTCATTTTTCTTTTCCACAGTTAAAAGCCGACAGTGTAATCTGACACTGAATAATTTGCAAAAGTAAAAACTCCCCACAGTCTCACATCTCTGTTTCAGTACTTGTTCATCTCAGTTTTGGGATGGGAACTAATGTGATAATTACAAGGGTGTTAAAACATAACTTGTTTAACAGATTAAAACCTAAAATGGGAAATGAGTGGGTGTGTGTGTTCTGGCACACCAAGTTATTGTTCAGTTCATAAATCCTGGCAGATCAAAATAAACTCATCAGGCAGCGAGGATGGAAGCATCTCCCAATTTCTTTTTTAAAAATCAGATGCATTTCCAAAGCCTGGTGGTTTGCGCAACACCGGAACGAAAACGGGACCATCTGTGACCCCCTGTATAAATTTACATTCAGAATGTAAACTCCACTTTAGAATTTATTTTAAACGGTGTAATTC
The DNA here is from genome assembly GCF_900700375.1 of Denticeps clupeoides. Classification (NCBI taxonomy): domain Eukaryota; kingdom Metazoa; phylum Chordata; class Actinopteri; order Clupeiformes; family Denticipitidae; genus Denticeps; species Denticeps clupeoides. Next base: position 60,611 of record NW_021629716.1, on the reverse strand, counting down.
ACATAAAACTATTTTTTTCATTGTATGTATCTTTACTGTGTAACTGTCACGTCCATGCGGGCATGACGCGGCAGGTGAACGGAGAGGAGGACGTGGAGTGACGAGGAATGAAGGACGCTTTCACCTGACATCGCGGAACAGGGGTTTAATGGTGAATCACAGGACAGGGGAGACATCCGAGACGTAGACACTAGTGAACACGGAACATAACGTCAAAGACCTGACAGCGGACAGAAACGAACAGGGCAGCTTTATACAATTAACACAGGTGAAAACGATTAGGGAACATTACACAGGACAACAATTAAACTCCGGTCCGGATCCTGATCCTGATCCGTACCGGAGTAACCCCCATTTCGGACTGGATCCTGACAGTAACAGCATTCGCTACCTTCAACATGCAATAACTCCCCCAAATTCTACATATAAAGAAATATTAATGAGGGGGACAACATCACTCACTCAGAGGTGCAAAGTCGGGGTGACGACGCGCAGCTTGGTGTAAAAAGACTCACCTCTTTCCCTTCTGGCTCTTTGTTTCTCTCCGGTCTGGTTTCGCCAGGCGACAAACTGCTTGTAGTGTCATTTTTTATCATGCTGAGTTAAAACTGTCTAGAACGCCATGGACACCGTCGCCATCATCCTCACGTCTCAGCCGCAGTCAGTGCCAGAATCTGCCGAGTTTTCCCGACTCTTTTTTCCAGAACTGCCGTAAAGCGCCAAAAAGACGAGCCCCATTTAGGAGAGAAAATTTGATCCTTGTCGTAAACTTGGTAATAGCAGCGACGCCCGAACTCTCACATTCTCATCCTTTTTTACAAATAGCCTAATAAAAACATTTCATTAGGCGCACTTTAAAATGAGCCCTTAAGGTACATGTGTCAAACTCGCGGCCCGCGGGTCACATCCCAGGGATTACTTTGTATAGATCTATTATTAGAGCTCGGCAATATGAAGCGCTGATTTTACACAAACTACAGATCCCAGAATGCCGTGCGCACGTTGCTGAGCGCCTCAGCAAACTGAGCGCCCTGAAGTTTGGCTTATTATTCGAATCGTCCGTTCCACCTCACTTGCTGCAATACACGTATTATGCCTGTAGGCATAAGTCAGCTCGACAAATAGTAAAATAAAGCTCTATATCAGGGCTATTCAACTCAAATTTAAAGAGATTTATTGAAACAAGACTATATAGATTATATCTTTTTATGTTATGTCATTAGATGTAATTAATACCTGATTGTCAAATCAATGTGACAATATTTATTGTCACATTACACAGAACGGAACATACATGTATGACTGCTAATATGCATGTTTTGAAGTTTACTAAATAAGAGAAGGGCTGCATTTAAAAATAAATAAATAAATAAATAAATAACATTTACAATTGTGCATTTTTAAATAAAGTTCTGAACTTCAAAACAATAAAGGGAGGATTTTTTTATTATTTATTTTAATATTTATTTTAAAACTGGGAGAGGAGGGGGTACTGGTCTTTTAATATCTAGAAATTGGTCCTTCACACCAATGCCTCTGACACATCTTAGCATCTCTTCTTTCGAATTCCATGCAGTCTCAGTTTCTTCTCCTGTGAACATCATTCTCATAATCTTATATCGCACTCCATGGCCACTTGGGCCCTTTATAGATGAATTGGACACTCTCCTCAGCACTTTCCCCCTAACTCTCCTTGGTGACTTCAACCTTCCATCAGCCCAGCTCCAATCATCCTGCCTTCTTCCCCTTCTCCACTCTTTTTCCTTGACCAACAGCAACATCTCTCCCACACACAAAGGAGGGAATGTCTTGGACCTGGTCTTCAGTCGTCCTTCTCCAACTTCTGACCTTTCTTCCACTCCCCTTCACATCTCTGACCACCACTTCCTGACCTTTACACTCACTGTACCTACAGGATCCACAACTGTCCCCCATCCATCCTTCATTAGACAAAACCTTCATACTGTCTCACCTTCATCGGTATCTTCCTGCATTCTTTCACAGCTCCCAACCTCTGACTCATTCCTCTGCTTACCACTAGAGACCGCTACTAACTCTCTCCTCTCCTCACTTTCCCTTTCCATCGATCAACTCTGTCCTCTATCAACTAAACCCAAAAGGACTTCTCCCCCTGCGCCCTGGCTCTCCGATACATTGCGTAGCAATCGAAGAGTTCTTCGAGCAGCGGAGAGAAAATACAAGAAATCTCATCTTGACTCAGACCTACTGTATTACCAGAATCTTCTGCGCAAATTTTCCACTAACCTCACTGCTGCTAAAACTGCTTTCTACAAAGCTAAACTAGAAGCCTCTGCCCACAACCCTCAAAAACTCCACAACATCTTCTTATCCCTACTTAACCCTCCGACTCCCCCTGCCCCAACTTCCTTAACAGCTGATGATTTTGCCAACTTCTTCACAGGGAAGATTGAAAAAATCTGTGAGACATTCTCCACCACTAATCCTACTCTTCCTTCTGAAAATTCGACAACTACTCTAAATAAATTTTCTAAGCTCACATCTGATTAAATCATTCAGATTATATCCACAGGCAACCCAACCACCTGTCCACTAGATCCAATACCTTCTGCAATGTTTCAAACTATCTCCCCTGACCTCATCCCTTTCATTTCTTATATCATAAACAGCTCAATCTCATCTGGCCACGTACCATCCGCCTTTAAAACAGCCAGGGTTCTTCCAATCCTAAAGAAACCCACTGCTGATCCTACAGACATTAACAATTACAGACCAGTTTCCCTCCTCTCATTTCTATCCAAAATCCTTGAGCGCTGTGTCTACAACCAGCTATCACTCCATTTATCACAGAACAACCTCCTGGATCCTAACCAGTCTGGCTTCAGAACAGCTCATTCCACCGAGACTGCCCTTTTGGCGGTTACCGAGCAGCTACATGCAGCCAGATTGGCAAAACTGTCATCAGTTCTTATTCTCCTCGACCTATCTGCTGCATTTGACACCGTTAACCACAAGACTCTCTTGTCAATCCTGAAGAGGCTTGGAATTTGGGGCTCAGCATGGCAGTGGTTTGCTTCCTACCTTGATGAGCGATCTTACCAAGTCATTTGGAAAGGATCCACCTCTACCCCACGTAGACTCTCCACTGGTGTCCCTCAAGGCTCGGTGCTAGGTCCTCTCCTTTTCTCCCTCTACACGAGATCACTTGGTGAGGTCATTTCCTCACATGGATTATCCTACCACTGCTATGCTGACGACACACAACTCCTCTTCTCCTTTGATCATGAGGGTCTGCAAGACCTGCAGTGGGACCAACACTGATGTTGACCAGTCCAGGGGAGATGCAGTCAGCATGGGCTGTGGATCGTTCCTGGAGGACAACATCGTCGTCTCCGAGGTCACTTCGGCTGTGGGCCAGTTTCTGGCGGGAGATTGTGAGAGCACACTTACTTAATTATTTACTCACACCCACTCGTTGGAAACCTAGGTCAGGGTGGAAGTTGCATTTTTTTTCTTTTTCTCATTGCACACAATCTGTCTTTTAATGGCCACATACATGTTGGGTGTAGATGGCGAGATCTCCCTAAATTCTTACAGGTGGCTCGCAGGCACGAGAAGGAAAGATAATTTAACCCAACCCACAATTTATCATCCCTCCATGTCAGGTCACTAGTGTGGTTCAACTTACTGCTGGTCTAGCTGTTCTCAATAAAAGTTTTTGGATTGCTCTATGTAAGGCAATAAAGCATTTTTTTTAATTGATAGTATTAATCATTGAAAAACTTACTATTTTTCATAAGATGACACCATGTGCAAAAGTAAATAAGTTTAGGATGTAGTTAAACTACATTATGCTTTATTAAAACTGCATTATGGAATTCACAGTCGAAAAGCATATACATTGCATCTTTTTTTTGATGCAATGTATTAAATAAAATTTTCCTTACATTTCTACACACACAACACACCCTAATGAAAATGTGAAAAAAGCTAACTTGAGGTTTTGGAAAATGTATTAAAAAGAAAAAAAAAAGAGAAAGCACATGTACACAAGTATACACAGCCTTTGCCATGAAGCTCAAAATTGAGCTGCTATGCCTCCTGGAGAAATTTCATGATTTGACATGAATTTAAATGCACACACTTGTCTATATAAGGTCCCAAAGTTGACAGTTCATGTCAGATGTCAGGATTGGGAAGTGGCTGAAGTTCAAACCACCAGGCCTCTACTAGAACTGGCGCACCACCTAAACTGAGCAATCAGGGAAGAAGGTCCTTAGTCAGGGAGGTGACCAAAAGCCCAATGGTCACTCTGTCAGAGGAGAACCTTCTAGGACAACCATCTCTGCGGCAATCCACCAATCAGACCTGTATGGTAGAGTGGCCAGACAGAAGCCACGCCTTAGTAAAAGGCATGTGACAGCCTGCCTGGAGTTTGCCAAAAGGCACCTGAAGGACTCTCAGACCATGAGAAACCAAATATTCTGCTCTCTGTTATGAATGTCAGGCGTCACGTTTGGAGGAAACCAGGCACCGCTCATCACCAGGCCAATACCATCCCTACAGTGAAGCAAGGTGGTGGCAGCATCATGCTGTGGGGATGTTTTTCAGCTTCTGGAAGTGAATGTGAAGTTATTGTCATTGTGAAATACAGCAGAGCACACGGTGACACAACAAAATGTGTCCTCTGCTTTTTTTTGTTATAATTAAAGTTTTTTTATTGATTAGCAGATGATTCATGATTCACAGCAATATAGTTATGCTGAGTGGTAGAATCATGGATATATAATTAAATTGTGAGGCCACCACCACTTTGACAACATCGTGCCCCAGAGAGACAGATTCAACTTCCCCCACTTTCCTAGGTTTGTTTTAATTTTGTGAAGGAGTGAATCGAAATTCAATGCTATCATGCTTTCAATGCTTCACTTACATCTGGACTTAACTTAATGCCTAAATAAATCATGCCATTTGGGATCCATTTAAAATTGTACTGTGTTATCATGTGTGGGTAACAGTGTTTTGATATGGGCATCATTTCAGATTTGGCTGAGATTTCACATATAATATTCATTAAGACAGGCAAGGATTTTTCAGGGTCAATAGTCAGAAAGAATATTGTCTGCATATAGCATTAATTTATGCTCACTATCACCACCAATGACCCCTCTCACAAGAGGGTTCGTTCTTATAGTAACTGCAAGAGTTTTCACTCCAATTGTGAATAGGAGTGGTGAGCGGGGGCATCCTTGCCTCGTCCCTCTCGAAAGATCAAAATAGCTGGAAGTAACCCCGTTTGTCATGACCGCTGCTCTAGGATTGCCATATATTATTTCAATCCACTTTCTAAATCCATCACCAACACCAGACCTCAACAGAGCCGGGTGTAAAAAAAAGTACACTGGACCCTGTCAAATGCCTTCTCCACATCCAAGGATACCGCAGCTACCGGTTCTATACTAGAGGAGTGTAGCCACATTAAATGTGCAAGCCTACGTAAATTATCTGAAGAGGATCTGCCCTTTATAAAAGCGACTTGATCTGTATGAATGAAAAAAAAAATGTATTTTCATGACGTGTGCATTCAAAAAAAGTGTTTCCATTGTGGTTTTGTAAACTAAAATCTATGTAAATAATATTAATAACACAAGAGTTAATGGACACATCACTTCCGAGACACACAAAAAAATTTTAGAAGGTGTTTTTCATTGAAAAAAGGAACAAAGTATGGTTTAGATGCCATCTTGTATGTTTTGTACCCTGAAATAAACAGTACAGGCCAAAAGTTTGGACGCACCTTCTCATTCAATGTGTATTCTTTATTCTCACTGAAGGCATTAAAAACTATGAATGCACACATTTCGAGTTAAGTACTTAACAAAAAGTGGAGACTTGGCCTCCACAGTCACCGGACCTGAACCCAATCCAGATGGTTTGGGGTAAGCTGGACCGCAGAGTGAAGGCAAAAGGGCCCAACAAGTGCTAAACACCTCTGGGAACTCCTTCAAGACTGTTGGAGAACCACTTCAGGTGACGACCTCTTGAAGCTCATCGAGAGAATGCCAAGAGTGTGCAAAGCAGTGGCTATTCTGAAGAAACTAGTTTTCAGTTATTTCAATTTTTTTGTTAAGTACATAACTCCACATGTGTTCATTCCTAGTTTTGATGCCTTCAGTGAGATTCTACCAATGTAAATGGTCATGAAAATAAAGAAAACACATTGAATGAGAAGGTGTCCAAACTTTGACCCATACTGTATTTGTTAATATTCTTATCATGCTCTGTGCACGTGCTAAAAATATTCAACGGTTTCAGTTCTGCTACTAAGGACTCAAAATTATAATTTTAGAAAATATTGTTTTCCATTCTTTGAGTCTTTGGAAAGTTACAATTTATAATGTTTCCTTGTTAGGTTTTTGAACAGCACCACAGGCTTTGCTGAAAGTCTGATTAGTTCAGCCATGTGAACCAGCAACTGGATTTTTACAGATTGTGTTTGAACTCCAAATAGAATTTTACAGTGACAAAAACCTACAGACAATCTCATGATATGACAACCAATAATCAAACAGGACAATTCCTTTCTGGGGTTTTTAATAAACTGAATGAAGTAATAAAAAAAGTAATATTTCTAGCCATGAGATTCACTGAGATCCACCTTTTCATGCAAGGGTGTAAATCAGCAACTGTCCGGCATAGCCCACAGGAGCCAGCATTGGCAGAGAATAAGTCTGAACAAGTCTCTGTTCTGTGTGTGTGTGTGTTTGTGTGTGTGTGTCACATATGATTGTCAGCAGTCAGTAATAGTGGCTGGAGGTGCTGCTTTTATAAATAATAATATCCTAATTCAATAGAGCTGCATGCCAAGGATCATCTAGTAGGTGGCCAATTCAAAGAGTCATACCATCAAAATCACTACAGACCCATTGCTCGTAAATGCTTGTTGAAGGTAGTGCCTTTTAACACTCATATATACAATTCACACATAAACACGTCCCTAAAATGATCTGATGGCAAAGCTGCGGAAAAGCAGTTCACTGGCCGGCATGAAATAAACGTCTGTGTTGAAACTGAGGCCTATTCGGCACTTACGGCACTTGACTTTGCACTGGTGTGTCAGTTTTCCATTCTCCTTGCAGCGGCTGTGGTAAAAAAGCTCTGACTCACTTGGACTGACCTGGGTGGGGAATACAGAAGAATTTACCTTCCCTCTTCAACCGCTTCCTCAGTGAGCATTGAGAACACAGTGTACCTTTTCACTGTACACTGTGCCAAAAAGGGCCAATAACATTTAAATCTGAATTCAACTTGTGTGTGCTACAATAATCATGTCTGCTGTGTCTATTGTGTTCCTATTGAGTTTGTAACATACCGGAGATGTACAGAGAGCCCATTCTTTTTCATTTTGTTGATGCTGTGAAAATTTTTATTGTAGCGTGAGATGTGTTACTATATATAATAATTACGTGGTTTAATCGAGTCAGGCGGATCGCGGGAGGGCTTGGACACTCAGGCAGCTCCCCTTGTCGCTTTAGGCCTGGTGGCTCTGAAACCGTGTTGGCCCTATCCCTGGTGAGTCCCGTTTAGTAGTTCTGGAACCTCTGGAGGGGCCATCACACCCCTCACAAAAACAGCACCTTAATACACTGTTTACGTTCTGGTTGAAGGACATTAAACCCTGACAAGACAGAAGCGCTTGTAATCGGGCCTCAAGCAGCCAGGCATAAACTGGCTGACTACACAATAACCCTGGATAGCCTTTCTATCTCACCGAGTATTGAAGTGAAGGATCTAGGTGTCATCATTGATGCAGGTCTCTCATTCAGTTCGCACGTAGATAATGTCACTAGAATAGCATTCTTTCACCTTAGAAATATTGCGAAAATAAGAAATATCATTTCAATGCATGATGCAGAAAAGTTGGTCCATGCATTTATTACATCAAGGTTAGATTACTGCAATGCATTATTGTCTGGATGCTCTAGTAGGTGCATGAGTAAACTCCAGCTTGTACAGAATGCTGCAGCCAGAATTCTAACCAGAACCAGGAAATTTGACCACATCACCCCAGTCTTACAATCACTGCACTGGTTACCCATCAAATTTAGGATTGACTACAAAATCCTACTTTTAACCTATAAAGCTCTAAATGGTCTCGCCCCACAGTACCTGAGTGAACTTTTGGTTCCTTACGAACCGCCACGCCCCCTTCGATCAATGGGTGCGGGGTCACTACTGATACCAAAGGTGCAAAAGGTCACAGCTGGGAGCAGATCCTTCTCCTATAGAGCTCCGCAGTTGTGGAACAGCTTGCCTGTCAGTGTCCGGGATTCAGACACAGTCTCAGGGTTTAAATCCAATCTCAAAACCTATCTGTTTTCTCTGGCTTTTTGCTAAAGTCCTAGACCCTCATTTCACTTGATTCTGACACAGTGTCAATTATAAAGTCCAGTTTATCACAGAGTCCCCCTGTTAGACACAGACAAAGTTAAATTCACCAGTTAGGCTGTCCTAGTTAGGGTACCGGGCCACTGTAGCACCAATATACCACATATTTCAGTATCGGTCGTACAGTCCAACCGTCTGCCGCTGCTTCTGTTTGTTTTTCTCCGAGACACGGAATCAGGCGCCCAGACTACTGGCAGACCCCAGTGATCAGACCAGCAAATAAATCCTGGTTCCTGACAACTGCTTTACAAGGACAAAACATGAAACAAACCAGAGGGTCACCACAGCCACCACCACCATTAACTCTACAGCTCCAGGGATCTTCAAATGGACCAGAGTGTCGTTACAGACACCTTATCTAGACCATGACACTTAATACATCCTGGACTTCTCCAACCCTACAACCGTAGGACTTATTATTATATCATATCCAACCCTGCACTGACACCGTTTGCAGGCTCACTCTACCCTGGAAGGGGGTCCCTCTCTGTATCACTCCTTCCCAAGGTTTCCTAGAGTTTTTTTTGTGTGGAGTTTTTCCTTGTGTGCAGAAGGGTCAAGTGTGGGGGGTGTCAACTGTAGGGCCTGTCAAAGCCCATTGAGACATACTGTATGTGATTTTGGGCTATATAAGAAATAAATGTTGTTGTTGTTGTTGTCATTGCGCAGGAGCAGGGAGAACTATTTCCTTGTGAAATGGAGCACTTTTCTTGAAATTTAAACTGGATGAACGGACACAAAGGGCTGCACTTTGGGACAGTATAAGTGGCAACGGGAAAACGGTAGGTTCACCCTCACACAGATGACCAAGTCCATGACCAAGACCAAAAACTAAAAAGAAATGTAAAAAAGTTAGTGCCTGAGTGCAAATGGGGTCTCCTTTCACTTGGTTCTTGGTGCAATATCGGAACCTGGAGCTCTGATGCAGGAAATAAGAAAGACGTCAGGTATGGGGAATCAAGGGGATTTGGCCTGTGATCATAACTTAAACAGTTATTCAATTTAGTGTTATCCTTTATTCATTTCAACCCCCCCATTATACCTCCCCTGCTCCAACCACATCTCATGTATTCGTTGGAGACACTGAACGTCCCCTGTCATGCTGCCCTTGGCCATTAAATCAGTCAAGTTTAATGTTCATTCAACAACCTTGCTTGTCTGTTACACATATATTCATTTCTGTTCAAAACCATTGCGTCCAAGTTGTTTTTCAATTATTTAAGAGCCAATTGAGCCACCTTACTGTGCTTTTCAAAAGCATTACACCACCATTTCCAAGCACCCCCCTAAATAAATAAATAGATAAATAAATAAATGTAATAACTGGCCCCACGGCTTCCTGGCAAATGCTAAAAGAGCTAAAAATGAACATTGAAAAAGGCCATGCAGATCCTCTGTGACTGTGCATTTTGCTCTAAATTATACAGGAAGGTGACAGCGTTTTAAGACACCCGCAGTGACTCACTGGTCATAATTACATACTAAATTTGTTCTCTTTTTCTCTTGCTCGGCTGTTATACACTATAGAGTTTCATTCACTCCTGCTGCTCAAAACTCCAATTGCACCAGAGCTAGTCAATGCTGCATTGTGGCTGGCCTGAGGGCATTGTAACAGTGCCAAACCTAGGTGTAAATGGAAAAATGTTGCATTGTGGACGCTAATCTGTCATGCTTTTTTTCCCACGGACCACACACCTGAAGAGCACTAAGGTATTATATTTCAGTTTTTACGTACTCTGCCTAAAAACACCAAACAGTAACAAAATCTTTACTTTTGCTTGTGTGTGTTTCCCAACAACACAGAACAGTTATGACCCAAAATAAATGACCTGATAAAGCAGCAGCTACAGCTGTGACCACGTGATTCATGTGCCATTTTGAAAAGAGCATTTGAAAGTGCACATGGTGAAGTCTTGAAGAGGAAGTTTGCGAAAAATAATATTGAGGAATAATGTTGAGGACAAATCAGGAAAAATTTAAAATAGAAAGAGTTGCAGTACAGAGGGTGATCAGGGTAGAGTGGAAAAATATTAGTCACTAACATCCCTCAATCCCTCACGTTCACTGCTGGAATAAAGATTAGCACACCATTCCCTGAGTCACTGGGACTAAACATAGCAGGAGACCTGAACTACAATACATTGCTCCAAAAAAATGGCATGATATCTGGCAACAGCAGTGCAGCGTGAGCTCACAGGAAGTGATATAACCATGGACCATCCACACTCAGTTGAAGGGGACCGATTGGAGCCACATGTCTTGGTGGTACATTCTCAAACATATAGACATCTGGAAACATGTACCTTCAGATGTTTCCCAGAAAACGTATTTTCCATTCCCCAATGGAAAATACCAATGTTATTCACTCATAGTGACAGACTAATTGCATTATAATGTACTATTAATATACTATAATATTACATGATATTGCTAATAAGAAAGAACTGTTTTAAAATGCATGTCTTAAATATAAAATACTCTTTTCAGGGTCAAGGGTAGTCAAGGGCATTTTAAGAAATGAATTAATAAAAAGCAGACTAAACATCTATAAAAAATATATAGTCACCGGACCTGAACCCAATCGAGATGGTTTGGGGTGAGCTGGACCGCAGAGTGAAGGCAAAGGGTCCAACATGTAAATGGTCATGAAAATAAAGAAAACACATTGAATGAGAAGGTGTGTCCAAACGTTTGGCCTGTACTGTATATACACATGCACAATATGCAACACCAACCTTGGATGCAAAAGCACCTGCAGAATAAAAACCACATAGAATCAGACAAAAATGAATAAAATGAATTAAACTTTTGAATAGGATGTGTATAAATGAATACAGAAAGACATTATTCAATTCCACAGCTTTAATACCGTTTAATGAAAGGACAATTGAAAGAAATGACGTAAATTTCCAGAGTGATTGTGTGAGACACAAGATAAATAATTTAATTTGATGCTCTGGTAAAGGCTAGCCTGGCTCAAAATGACAAATAAAAATATTTTTTATGACTGATTTATACATCTTCAGTTATTGGGAATTCTTGTAAAGATTAGCAAAAATCTATAGAACAGCATTTTTCAAAGATAAACCAAAGAATCAAAACTTACTTGATATTTAATTACATTTTCCAAAATGAAAACAGCATCGTAACCTTACAGAACCTAATACATTTTTTTAAATTAAACTGTCACTGTACTGCATCAGAATAAAAATGCTAGTGGTTCTAAAGAGTTCTAAGATTGTCCTGCCATCTTGTGGTAATAAAAGTCATACAATAATCTAGTGCATCAATGTTAGCTTTGCATCAAAATGTGATCACTAGAACTACTACTACACTTAATGCTATTGATAGTACTCTCACTAATAGAGCACTCAAAGGATATAAAGGCAATAAAGACAATAACTTTGTCCTAAGACTAAATAAATGACGCATAATTTACAATCTTACAACTTAAATTCAAATAAAAAAATGTATTTGTCACATACATAGCCATACTCGGTATGATATGCAGTGAAATGCTTTGTATGTGTAACATGTTACAAAACCAACATTATTAATGGAATCAGAATATCTTTATTGTCATTGTAACAAGTCCAACGAAATTATGTGCAGTCCCCAAGCCAGGGCTATCTTAAATACTGTGTGTAAGAACAAGCTTAAAAGAAGACAACTAGCATGTGTACTGATGTAATACAAAATATAATGCAAATATAATACAAAATCTAAAATTAAAGGGTGAGGTAGAAACCATATTGCGCATGAAAAGGAAATGAAAATAGTTGAAGGTGGAAAAATAAATTAAACATCATTAAGTTCTCTGATGGGCTGTTTAGTCTGTTCTCCCTTGTTTTAATGCTTCTGTATCTCTTGTCTGGTGGCAGCATGGTCCTGATCGGGATGTGAGGAGTCCTTTTGTGCTATCTTGAGGCAGCGAGAGCCGTGCAGTTCGTCCAGAGCGTCCAGTCTCTGCTGAGCCTTCTTCACCAGCTCTGTTGAGTTCACACCCAGTAAGTGGAAGTCCGACACCCTCTCAGTCCCCACTGATGTAAAGTGGTTTGATGTCCGTTTTCCTTTTCCTGAAATCCACAACAATCTCCTTGGCCTTTGCTGGCCGATAATCATTCAGCCAGGTTATGGATGATTTTTTTTGGTAAGGGGACTATGGTGGAGGATATGGAGGCAGAGTGGGACAGAGGCCTGGGACAGGCTGAAGATCTTTGTGAAGACCCCAGCCAGTTGCTCTGCACAGTTCCTCACACGTCCAGGGACACTGCCTCCTTCCTGGGGTTGACAGCCAGGAGCAAGTGTCACACTTCTTGGTTCTCCACCTTAAGAGTGGGGGTGAAGTTGATCTGAGCTGCTGCTGTTGCTCCACCTCAAAGCGGGCACAGAAGAGGTTCAGCTCCTCTGCCATTGAGGCATCACCTTCAGCAGCTCCATGACTGGTCATGTAGTTGGTGATGTGCTGGACACCCTGCCAAACCTGCCTGCTGTTGTTGCTGTCCCGGTACTGCTCAATCCTGTAGGCCCTCTTCAGGTTGTTTCGTGCCATATTATATATGGCCTTATCGCCGGGCCTTTGCAACCTTTAGCAGCTGCTTGACCTCCCTACTCATCCCAGGTTTCTGGTTAGGGCAGACCCAAATCTGTTTCTCCACTGTGACAGTGTCCATGCAAATATTTGCAATTTGCTAACTAAAGAAAAATCAAACAAACAAGAGTTGAGCATTATTGAAGGAGGTTTCAAAAGCTCAAGTGAGGAGCAAACTCACAACCTCTGGTTTGCAAGGCCACTGTTCTGGCAACTGAGCTATAAAGCCATTGATCAGCTTTGTTTGGAAAACTAAACCCATTCAAGATATTGTTTTCATAACTTAGGTTTCAAAATCTAAAGTGACAATAACTAAATAACGCTTCATCGAAGTTCAAACTCACGACCCCTGATTTATTGCCACTTGTTTAACTTTGACGTAATTGTACCCTGGAAGATATTCAATGATGCTGAAGCAGGTTTGAACTCACGATCCCTGTCTATGAGACCACTGAGCTATGAAACAATAACTCTGTCTTCATTTGACTCCTTTGTGACTCAGGCAATATTACATTTGGATAACTTCTCCAGTTCTGGACCATTATTTTCATTAGTGGACTAGAAAGTCCTCCTCCAGATCTTCTCTCAGAGGAGGCACTTCCCAACTGTCAGACCACTCAGCAAGGCGGGCCTTCACAATACGTACTGTGAAATGTGATTTGTTATTCAATTTATTATAAAAACTTTATTGGAAATTAATAAAGAATTGCATTTGGACATTGAATAATTTCGTTTGCAAAATAAATTGCTATTTGAATAAATGTAAAGAAAACCCATGGAAAAAGAATTCAATTCAATTTTTATTCAAAATTCTTTGGAAAATGTCAAATCAAATGACATGCTCTGATTGAATATTGCATTGCCAAATGAATTGCCATTTGAATTTTTGTGCTAAAAATATTCCATACTCTATCCAGTCCCCAAATGGCGGCTCTATTAATCACAACATCTAGTGTTTACATCTACTGTTGCTTACTGTTATAAGGTGATCAAGTAGGATGTGATATTGATAATGCTCAGATTCATGATGAAGTTATGCAGAGCCATTTTCAACATAGCAAACTCTAAAGGATCATAATGAACAAAATTACCATAGGAAAAGGCCAGTATGTTCTTGGGGAGACTGGGAACTTGGCACGAATCGAAGGAAGATCTACATGCTGGGAACATAAATGTATCGTGTACCTGATTACGGGCCTGAGTGGGAGTCTCCATTACTGTGCTTCTAGTTGGAGCTCTACCTGGTGGTCATGGATGGGATTGGATAACATGCAGAAAGCTGCGAGTCGTTCACCCTCAAAGACTCCAGGCCCACAGGAGGACATGCTATTGGAAGGGGGGAATTAAAGCTCATTTTATTCACATGAATACTACATTAAACCCCACTGAAGATGAAGGTTAACTCCATCTGCATCTATGCTCCAAAGCATCTCATTTTCCTTTTCTTTTCCACAGTTAAAAGCCTGACACTGAATCTGACACTGAAATATTTGCAGGAGTAAAAAATCCCCACATTCTCACATTTCTGTCTCAGTACTTGTTTATCTCAGTTTCGGGATGGGAACTAATGTGATAATTACAAGGGTGTTCAAATAGAACTAGTTCAACAGATTTAAACCTAAAATGGGAACTGAGTGTATGTGTGTGTGTGTGTGTGTGTGTGTGTGTGTGTGTGTGTGTTCCTGCACACCAAGTTATTGTTCAGTTCATAAATCCTGGCAGATCAAAATAAACTCATCAGTCAGCGAGGATGGAAGCATCTCCCAATTTCCTATTTAAAATTTTGATTCCTTTCCAAAGCAAAACTGGAAGGAAACGGGACCATCTGTGACCCCCTGTATAAATTAACATCCAGAATGATTCTACACGCAGATAATAAACAATTACTACAACTGCCAACGTTCTATAGTTCATGTAATACCAACAGAACTAACATACTGATTTACTAAACTTCCCCAACATTCCGAATTAAAATTACCAAATTACCATAGAGCAGTGGTCTCAAACTCCACTTTAGAATTGATTTTAAACGGTGTAATTCTCATAAAACTTTTTTTTTGTATTGTTGTAACAGTAAATTTCACTAGGCGCACTTTAAAATGAGCCCTTAAGGCACATGTTTCAAGCTCGGGCCCGCAGGAATTTCCCCTTTTCTGTGTCACATTTTCACTCAACAGTCTCAACCACTTTTATAGAAAATCAACCAACAAATTTTAACAGTTGAACAGTTTAGACGCTCACTTTCTTCCCCTGTTATTATGCTTTTATGTTCAGTGAGAGAATTGAGCTCTAGCTTGTCCTGCCAGGATTTTAAACCTGGGTTTGAATGGAGTCAGGGCCATTCTCATACACATGTGGAGGTGCTCGTTCGTGAGCCTGGAACGATATTTAGTTTTAATTATGTTCATTGTGGAGAAATCTGTATTGCAGTGATGTGTGTAGCCAATCATGGTCAATATGTACAAGGCTACTTTGCTCAGACCAGGGAAAGTTGTCACAATAACCATTTAAAGCCAGAAAGTGGAAGGGTCAGTTCTTACAAACTGCTCTTTCAGGGCCACATCTCCTTGGAGATCGACCAATTCCATCCGGAGAGCATTTGCCCATTAAAACTGTTGTGTGACTTCCTTTGAGAAGCCTCTGACAGCAGTGATGAGAAATGGATTCTGAAGGAACATGGTGAGATGCTGTCCAAAGCTGAAGCTGTAAAAACGGTTGTTGAAGTTCACAATTGACTCATCAATAAAGTCAACATCTGGTCATCCCTGAACCTGTTCCTGCGTGCAGGCTCTCTGCAAGTCTTCCTTGAAGAAGTCTTCCATGACACATGTTGGACCAGGCAGGTAACACTCTATACTATTTCTACACATCCTATTTTACCCTAAACAAGTGAGTTTTCAGTGGCCCAAAACTTTTAAACCCTATTTATTTTATGCTGAAGTAAAGAAGGCTGCTCACCCAGATGAGCAGATGAAATCAATCAGAATACATGAATCTTTGTTCATAGCGTTCCATTCTCTCCTCTAAGGCCTGGACAGTAGCTCCTAAATTAAGAAGATCTTTTAATCATATCCGAGTCATATCCTATACAAACTTATTATTGGTGTACGGGTCGCCAGCAGATGCTGCAGGAGCAGGTAGGCCTGCAGGATGTGGTCTTTCTGCAGGCTGGTCCTGAGAACTTGCAATACACGCTCCGGCCACAGGGTGGCGCACATGGGGCGCTGTGGTCGGTCGGGCGCCGTCTGTTTCTCCAGCGCCCGAACAGACACGCGAGTCTCCTGAATCCTGCATATTGAGTTCGGTAATCCTGCTGGGAAACAGGTTGGTAATGTTGCCTGGAAGATCTTTGTGGACTGGGGGCTTTCTCTGCCATTAAATCCGCCGTTTACATATCTCTGATATTATCATAATGTCACATCTTAGTGGAACACGTAAAGGCAAAGGAGACTTACAGGTCACTCACGCACTCATATGACCCAACAGGTGTCATATATTTAATACCACTGCAATAGTGCTGATATTTAATAATAGACACTTTATCTGTGAGGTTTTAGGGTGTACAGATATTTCAAGATTCATAATGGTGTGTGTGTTTGTATCTGCATTTGCAGTGGATAATCCAGATTCGTCTATTCAGAGGTGTCCCCTTTGACCCTTCGGCCTTGCAGCCATCATGAGGGTCTGCAAGACCTGCGGTGGGACCGACATTGATGTTGACCAGTCCAGGGGAGATGCAGTCAGCATGGGTTGTGGACCAGTTTGTGAGATTGTGAGAGCACGCTTACTTAATTATTTACTCCAACACCCGCTCGTTGGAAACCTAGGTCATGGTGGAACTTGCATTTTTTTCTTTTTCTCATTGCACACAATGTGTCTTTTATTGGCCACATACCTAAACATGCTGTGTTCATTCTTAGATATCCGATTAATTATCTGATTCAGAGGATACATGTTGGGAGTAGATGGCAAGATCTCCCTAAATTCTTACAGGTGGCTCGCAGGCACGAGAAGGAAAGATAATTTTACCCAACCCACAATTTATTATCCCTCCATGTCAGGTCACTAGTGTGGTTCAAGTTTATTTTATTAAGCGACTTTTACTAGATCCTGTCAGCACACTTACTGCTGGTCTAGTTGTTCTCGATACAAGTTTTTGGATTGCTCCTTGTAAGGCAATAAAGCATTTTTTTGATAGTATTAATCATTGAAAAACTGACTATTTTTCATAAGATGACACCATGTGCAAAAGTAAAAATGTTTAGGATGTAGTGAAACTACATTATGCATTATTAAAACTGCATTATGGAATGCACAGTCGAAAAGCACATTGCATCTTTTTTTTGTTATGTTGCAATCTTATTCCAAATGTATTAAATTATTTTTTTCCTTACATTTCTACACACACAACACACCCTAATGAAAATGTGAAAAAATCTTACTTGAGGTTTTGGAAAATTTATTAAAAAGAAAAAAAAAGAGAACACATGTACACAAGTATTCACAGCCTTTGCCATGAAGCTCAAAATTGAGCTCCGATGCCTCCTGGAGGCACCTGAGCATAGTTGGAGTCCACCTGAGGAGAAATCTCTTGATTGCACATTATTTTAAAGGCACACACTTGTCTATATAAGGTCCCAAAGTTGACAGTTCATGTCAGATGTCAGGATTGACGGCACCTGGACTCATCGCCTGTGCCCAATCCGGACAGCGTTTAAAAGCCGGGGATTTCCGCCCCTTCGGGAGCAACGACATTTTCGTGGACTCTGTGCACGAACTTTGTAAGTGGATGAAGTTCAAACCACCAGGTCTCTACTAGAACTGGCCCGCCACCTAAACTGAGCAATCAGGGAAGAAGGTCCTTAGTCAGGGAGGTGACCAAAAGCCCAATGGTCACTCTGTCAGAGGAGAATCTTCTAGGACAACCATCTCTGCAGTAAAAGGCATGTGACAGCCTGCCTGGTGTTTGCCAAAAGGCACCTGAAAGACTCTCAGACCATGAAAGACAAAATATTCTGCTCTCTGTTATGAATGTCTGTCATCACGTTTGGAGGAGACCAGGCACCGCTCATCACCAGACCAATACCATCCCTAGAGTGAAGCAAGGTGGTGGCAGGTTATTGTCATTGTGAAATACAGCAGAGCACACGGTGACACAACAAAATGTGTCCTCTGCTTTTTTTTAGAATTAAAGTTTTTTTATTGATTAACAGATGATTCATGATTCACAGCACAAAGAAAGTTCTTAATGAGAATGTCATATTGTTTGAAAATATAGTTATGCTGAGTGGTAGAATCATGGATATATAATTAAATTGTGAGGCCACCACCACTTTGACAACATCGTGCTCCAGAGAGACAGATTCAACTTCCCCCACTTTCCTAGGTTTGTTTTAATTTTGTGAAGGAGTGGATCGAAATTCAATGCTGTCATGCTTTCAATGCTTCACTTACATATGGACTTAACTTAATGCCTAAATAAATCATGCCTTTTGGGATCCATTTAAAATTGTACTGTGTTATCATGTGTGGGTAACAGTGTTTTGATATGGGCATCATTTCAGATTTGGTCCAGTTGACTTCATAGGCTGAGATTTCACATATAATATTCATTAAGACAGGCAAGGATTTTTCAGGGTCAATAGTCAGAAAGAGAATATCGTCTGCATATAGCATTAATTTATGCTCACTATCACCACCAATGACCCCTCTCACAAGAGGGTTCGTTCTTATAGTAACCGCAAGGGGTTTCACTCCAATTGTTAATAGGAGTGGTGAGCGGGGGCATCCTTGCCTCGTCCCTCTCGAAAGATCAAAAAAGTTACCCCGTTTGTCATGACCGCTGCTCTAAGATTGCTATATATTACTTCAATCCACTTTCTAAATCCATCACCAACACCAGACCTCAACAGAGCCGAGTGTAAAAAAAAAGTCCACTGGACCCTGTCAAATGCCTTCTCCACATCCAAGGATACCACAGCTACCGGTTCTATACTAGAGGAGTGTAGCAACATTAAATGTGCAAGCCTACGTAAATTATCTGAAGAGGATCTGCCCTTTATAAAAGCGACTTGATCTGTATGAATGATGTGTGGCAAGACAGTTTCAAGTCTTGATAACACTTTGGCCAGAATCTACATGAATTAAGCTAATTGGTCTGAAATTAGCAGTATCTGTGAGGTCCCTGCCTTTTTTAGTTATCAATTAAATAAGTGCCTCATTCATTGAGGTTGGCATTGCAACGGTCTGAAAAGCCTCTTAATATACATTAATATGCATATACTTAATATATACATTGGTTAAAATATACATTGGTTAAAATTGGAGTAATTATGTCTACGTAATCGTCATAATATACAGCAGGAAACCCGTCTGTTCCAGGTGATTTTCCTGTTTTCATAGATTGTATGGCCTTTCTCACCTCTTCTTGAGACACTGACCTATCAACATTTGCTATCTGTTCAGGTGATAAGTTGGAAAAGTTATATTCATAAAGAAGTTCTGTATTAAATATTTGTTTGTTACACCCATTGATCTGTACAAATTCTCATAAGAATCTTTGAAGGCATCATTAATTCCCTCGCAGGATGTTTCCAATGAGCTTCCTGTTCTTATTGCAGGAATTACATGAACAGAACATTATTCTTTTAACTGCCTGGCCAAGAGTCTGGTGTTTTCTCCCCCTGACTCATAAAATTATGTTTTAAGTCTAAACAGAGCATATTCAGCTTTCTTATTAAATATTTCATGTATTTTAATTTTACAATTGCAAATATTATTGAATAAGTCATCAGAATAATATTTAGCCAGCTCTATTTGCATTTTGTTTCGTTCTGCTTTCAATTTTCTTATAACATGGACTTGTTCTCTTTTCTTTCTCGAAGAATGTGCAATCATTTTGGCTCTAATCTATGACTTTGATTCCACCCAGACCACTCCCAGATTATCTGTGCTACAAATAATAATCTCAAAGTATGATGATAGATTCTGTGCCAATTCATTTTTAAATATATTGTCTTTTAATAGAGAAGCATTCATCCTCCATCTTCCTCTCCTAGATCTTTCTGAGTGTCTCACAAGACCATTGGATTTATACTGCTGTCCACAACTGCATTAATCAGATTTTGAGAAATCAAAATGAAGTCTGTTTGTAAGTATGATTTGTGGCAGTGAGAGTAAAATGTATATTCTCTTTTCTGTGGGTTGAACAGTCACCATACGTCGATCAAACCATTGTCTTCCATAATCATATTAATGGCGAACCTACCTTTGGGTGTTATCATCCAACCTCCAGTGTGTCTATTTTTATCAAGTATGCCATCTAGTACCTTCCGTTTTTTACATACCAAAATGAGAACACCATTATTCTTACTGGACAAGGAGCTATGAAAGACTTGCCCTACCCAGTCTCTTTTGAATTTTTGTGCCTCTGCATCCTTTAGGTGTGTTTCTTGAATGAATGCAATGTCAGCCTGCCTGTGTTTAAGATAAAAAAGCACCTCTTTCCTTTTCGTAGGGCTGCCACAACCATTAATGTTCCAGGACACTACTTTAACATAATTGCTATTTGCCATTTTTGAATAACCTCCTTGTGCCAGTATTATATACAAGCGTGCTTAAACTACTACTATGAATGATCAAAATGTTTTTCATTTTGGACTTAACAAAACTGGTCAACAAGAAAGTTAACGCAAAATATATAAATAAATTGCTTTCTCTTAATTGGAAGTTTGTTAAGCTTAAAAATAAAAATATATAAATATCAAAAAATAAAATAAAGTGTATTTCGGTTTGTGAAATGTCCTACTGACCACAACTAGTGTCCGTTACATCCATACCTTTCTCATATTCTGCTTTCGTTTATTCAGCGTCATCAGGTTTGTCAGACCCCTCCTGGCTCAGCCCCTCCTTCGTCCCAGCTGAAACCTCTTGCCTACCTGGGTACTCTTAATGGCCGAGCCCCCCTTGAGGGGGACCCCGGCCTGCCCTCCTCACCGGCTACCTGAGGTTGCAGGCCCATTGCTTCCTTGCCTATCCCCCCTGAGGAGGAGACTCCAACCCGCAGTGCCACGCCACCATGCCCTGGCGTCTGCGGGTCAGGGACCTCCTCCTTGGGGTTCTGATTGGCAATGCCACTTGGGGGATGAGACGAGGGTTGAGAGATGCGACATACGGATATCACACACATATACACACACAAACACTGCGGGTCATCTGGCACTCCGTCTAGTCTCTCTGTGACCTTCTCCAGAGGTGGGAACTGAAGTGCCAACCCAGGGACATCTACACACAGCCACCAAGCGCTGTCACCCCTCTCAATGGCTTCGCCGGTGGGCGGCTTCTTAGTGCTGGAACTGGGTGCTGACATCTGTCTGGTGAGTCTGAGTTCTCCTGCAGAGTACTGGCTGATCAGTCACTGCAGGCTGTGGCGTGAGTGTGGTGGACACCCGGAAACAGCTCTACCAACCTGCTTAGAGTGGTTGCAGTACAGGGAGCAGGCATAGCATGTTGCAGATGGCAAGGCATTACTGCAGTGACCAGGCAGAGGGCAGAATGCAGCGCTGCTGACAGTGGTGGGCATGCAATGGTAGGTGACCCCTATGGACTCCTCTCGAGTGGTGGTGGTAGGCGTGAGCAGGGAGCAGGGACGGGTGGTTGCCAGGAGGGGGTGATGTTGTCTGCTGCGGGCTGGAGTGCTGATACAGTGCTGTTGCCTGCAGGGGAACATCAGTGCAGAAGGAGAATGAGTTTATGATTAACGCAGTAGAGGCGGGTTTACCTCAAAGCAGAACCTGGCTGGCAACATCCATCGCATTTTTTGTCCAGCACTCCACTGGACCGCAAAACTCTCCTTCCTCTTGTCATCTTCGTGCACCAGGAAGTCATGTGGGCCCACACCACACTGGCGAGGATCCAGGAAGGGCACTGTGGGAGGTACAGACCCTGAACTGTCCAGACACCAGCTCGCCATGTCTTCACTCTCGTCGCTGTCTGTGTCATCCGCATCAACGGGGAGGCTTCACAGCAGCGGTTCTTGTCTGACATCTCGAACATGGTGGGGGCCGCGTCCTCCATGCCCACACTGCTTCCTCGCCAAAGTCATTGGCCTCCTCGTCGCTCTGCCAACTCACCTGCCGATCGTACCACTTCCAGGAGAGCCAAAACAAAGAAAACAGGATACAAATGGATTTTAACACACAGGCATGAGGCACTAGGCCAGGAACATACACAAACAAAGGTAACACAATGTCCACATTGCGACGATGTCTGCATGCTGCTTCACAGGTTTTATGGAGTCCCGATACATTAAGACCAATTTTTGTCAGCTGGGATGGATCAGGACTCCATAAACAGCTGTGACGGCCCCATGGCCCCGGTACGTCAAAATGGGGGATCATAAATTATCCAGTGTTTGCTCTGTAAAAGACAAATCACAAATTCATTTTTATAATGAAGAGCATTATATTATATTATTTATAAGATATTTTCTGTCATATTATATGATGTTATTATAAAATAAAGAACAGACAAACAGATAGATAAAAATGAAAAACAACAATGTTTAGGGCAAACCAATTATTCAACCCAGGCCAGGATTCGAACCCGGTATTTCCACCATGAAGGTGAATGTGTTACCAATACACCACCAGGGTTTTTGGTTTGGTTTGCCAATTCATACTGGTTCACAGAACAACCAGAAGTTTGACTAAATTTAGCAGCCAATTTAAACTAATTATAACTCAATTTTGGCTTGGAAAGCAGTGAAAGGTTGAAAGACGATAGGATAAAAGGATGAAGAGGGAAGAGTGGAATCATTGTTAAATTTGTTAATTTTGTGGAATGGATAAAATAGCAAAAAATTAAGAGTAGAGGAGAGAACAGGAAGAGTGGAATGCTAATGCTAGCATGTTAAAATAAAAAATGCTAACTGGGTCTGGCCACAATGCGTCACATAAAATATGATGACGTTTGGAGCATGTTACAGAGGATAAATGGGAGAGATGGAAAGAATAAAAGAGAAGTTGCTGCTGCTGAATTGGTGGTTGAAAGGCTGAAAGTGTTATTGTTGCTCTGTAAAATGCATGTAAGGAGGAGTGCAGGCTTGGCTATTTGGCAAAGAGGGGTTCATGGAGATGTGGCATGTTGAATTTTGGGTGTCTACAATAAAAATTGTGGTTCTGAGCAATGTGTGTGGCACGCAGGTGGAGTCACGGATTGCTTAAAAAAGAAGCAGCAAACTTCTGCACTATGGGCCGGATAAACGTGTGCGATTAAAACTGTAGGACTAGATGCAGTTGGAATAATTATAATAATAAGAAGAAATAGAAAAAGATGATTTAGATTTTCCTAGCCAAAATAATTATTAGATATTAAACAAAACAATGTTTTGAATGTTTTGGGTGTGGGAAACCGGAGTACCCGGAGAAAAACCCACGTGAACACGGGCAGTGCGCGCCAACTCCACACAGAAAGAACCCGGGCCAGGACTAGAACCAAGTTTCTTTCAATAAGGCAGCAGCTCCAAGCACTGTACTACCGTGTCACTAGAACAGCACACGTAAACACACAGAAATCATATCAATTACATCAATATCAAGTCCTGTCTATACTAATTGGCAAACTTACATACTACGTATTATCACATACTATTATTACCTAATTTACTATATATATAACTAAATAAGTATTACTACCTAACTTAATACATACTACTTACTAACTTTTACTACCTAATTTACTACATATAACTTAATAACTATTATAACATTACTTACTACATACTACTTACCTAACTTGCTACATATTAATAAATAACTATTACAAACCTAACTTACAACATATTACCTAACTTACCTCTCACTTACTTACCCATTACTTAGGCCAAATGTAAGGGTAGTTCCAGCGGTCAGCCAGTACGCTGCAGATCCTGGACGCCTCTTCTCGCTGCTGCTGAGCCTCTCTTCATTTCTTCTTGCTCTGATATCATTCCTCCCAAATGGAAAGCACACAGGACTGGGTGGAATCAGCTTTTCCATCTGAGTGCTGAAGAGACAGACCAGGGGGTAACTTAATAACTATTGTAACCTAACTTACTACATATAACTAACTAACTTCCTTCTCCCTGAAGGAAGTTCTGTCTGGGCAGCAGCAATCAGTAAAGGAGAAAAAGAGAAGAAACAAAACATATCAAAGGAAGCGGCGAGAGAAAATACACAGTGAGGCAGAGTAAAAGGAGGAACACCTCCAAGCTGGAAAAAAAGAGTGGAAGAAGGTAAGACAAAAAATATCAATGACTTGAATGAAAAGCGAAAGATAAGTCAGAGAAAAGCTTGGAAACGTAGACAACAGGTATCTAGATAATGTAAGAAAAGTCGCAGGTCACCAGATCAGGATCAGGCTTAATGACTAATGATTTTTTTCATTAATTTGTTCAAGAAAACACTACAAAAAACATGTGAAGTTTTACCCTCAGTCGGTTTCGTCCAGGTCCGAGCGCCCAGTAGACATGCAGCAGCAGGATGCTGAACTGGGTCTAGGCCGAACGCTGTTGGTTCTCTTGCTGCTGTTGGTTCCTGGATGTCCTGGTCCTCCTCGCTGCTCCCTCATGATCCTGGCCGCCTCTTCTCGCTGCTGAGCCTCTCTCTTCATGTCTTCTCGCTCTGCTATGATGCTGGACGATGTGAGCCAAGAAGGCAGTTTCCTCCCAAATGGAAAGCCCACAGGACTGAGCGGAATCAGTGCTGAAGAGACAGACCAGGGGGTAACTTAATAACTATTACTTCCTAACTTACTACATACTACTTACTATTATTATCTAACGTACTACATATAGCTTAATAACTATTATGGCCTAACTTACTACACATTTCCTAACTTACCTCTCACTTACTTCCCCATTAATTTGGCCAAACGTAAGGGTAGTGCCAGCGGTCAGCCAGTACGCTGCAGTCCATCCCATTACGTGTGATCCTGGCCGCCTCTTCTCGCTGCCGCTGAGCCGCTCTCTTCATGTCTTCTCGCTCTGATATCGTGATGGACGACATGAGGCGAGAAGACGGTTTCCTCCCAGATGGACAGCACACAGCAGTGGATGGATTTGTCTTTTCCATCTGTGTGTTGAAGAGACGGACAAGCTTGTCCCGGGGCAGCTGGGTCCAGGGGGTAATTGGGCCTGACTGCGTCCCGGTGGCCTTCATGCCTGCCTCTGGTGAACTGGTCACAGTGGTGACAGGCAGAGGCAGCACGGTGGATGTTCCAGGCTGCGGTCTTCTGTATGGACAGCTTGTCTCATTCCTCCTGGACAAGGTGCCTGGACCGGTCCTCTTGGCTGTAGTGTAGGGAAGAGGTGGCTTGGCTGTGGTGCCTGTCAGGGGCAGCTTGGTCACTGTGTTGACCTCTGACGTCCCGGCCTTGGGGTGTCGCTGGGGCTTCCTGGGTGCAGGGTATCGCTCCAACTTCTTTGACCGTTTTGCTGGTTGGGGCATTGGGTCAATCAGAATTGCTAAACCTTCAACAGAGGCAATACAAGATTAACCATGAGTGTAAAATCTTCAACAGTAACATGTAAGACTTAACAAGATAACTGGAAATTATGCGCTTGTTAAAATTGTCTTTTACTTTAAAACTGTGCTGATTCTGAAATCTTTACGTTAATTATAGTGCATGTTGGGATGTAAAACCCTGATTCTTGAAACTTTAGCAAAAACATGTCCCACTAAGAAAAGTGCTCATTCTATTAGAAATTAAAAACATTTTCATGATTAAAATGCTCAAGGTTATAATCAGGGTGTTTTTTGCACATTTGAAAGGATTCTTTTCTAGGCTTACTCATAATTTTTAATAATTTAAATGATTATATGCTGGCCACTGCCGACAAAATCAATTGGCTTTGTATAGGAGATAACAAACTCCTCAAACCCACATTATCATGACCACCATCAGATATTTATAAAAAGCAATAAAATCAGGCAACTACAAAGTCAACTACATTCCCGAGGACCCATTTTCAAACATTCAGCTCTAGTGCAGGCTTTAAGATCACATAGGCTCCTGTAAGCTCGCTGTTTTATGTTTTGTTCAAGAAAACACCACAAAAAAATGTGAAATTTTACCCTCAGTTGGTTTCGTCCAGGTCCGAGCGCCCAGTAGATACGCAGCAGCGGGACGCTGAACTGGGTCTAGGCCGACTGCTGTCCTCTTGCTGCTGTTGGTTCCTGGATGTCCCGGTCCTCTCCGCTGCTCCCTCGTGATCCTGGCCGCCTCGTCTCGCTGCTGCTGAGCCGCTCTCTTCATGTCTTCTCTCTCTGATATCGTGCTGGATGACATGAGGCGAGAAGGCAGTTTCCTCCCAGATGGAAAGCACACAGCACTGGATGCATTCGGCTTTTCCATCTGAGCGCTGAAGAGATGGACCAGCTTGTCCCGGGGCAGCTTGGTCCATGGGGTGGTCGGGTCTGGCTGCGTCCCGGTGGCCTTCATGCCTGCCTCTGGTGAACTGGTCACAGCGGTGACAGGCAGAGGCAGCACGGTGGGTGTTCTAGGCTGAGGTCTTCTGTATGGACAGCTCATCTGGTTCCTCCCGGCCAAGGTGTCTGGTCTGGTCCTCTTGGCTGCAGTGTAGGGGAGAGGCGGCTTGGATACGGTACCCATCAGGGGCAGCTTGGTCAGCGTGTTGACCTGTGATGGACCGGCCTTGGGGTGTCGCTGGGGCTTCCTGGCTGCAGGATATTGCTGCACCTTCTTCTGCCTTTTTGCTGGTTGAGGCATTGGCTCAATCAGAATGGCTAAACCTTCAACAGAGGCAATAACAAGATTTACCATTAGTGTAAACTCTACAACAGTAACATGTAAGACTTAGTTAACCAGATAACTGGGAATTATTTGCTTGTTGAAATGGTCATTTACTTTAAAACTGTGCTGATTCTGAAATCTTCACATTAATTATGATTCATGTTGGGATGTAAAGAATAAAATGTCACCCTCAGTCATGTGAAGATCACAAAACATCCAGAAATGTATATTTTTTAAATTAAGGGATGAGTGGTTTTATCATTAATCAAGAAAACACAAAAAAACATGCTAAGTTTTACCCTCAGTCGGTTTAGTCCAGGCCCGAGCGCCCAGTAGGTACGCAGCCGCGCACCGCTGAACTGGGTCTGGGCCGGCTGCCGTCGTCCTGCTGCAGTCAGATCCTGGATGTCCTGGTCCTCCTCGCTGCTCTCTCATGGTCTTCATCTTGATGAATATTGCAATTTGCAAACTTTTATCGGCTCCTATTTCTGTTTAAATTAAAGCACAAACACGATGACGTCACTGACCGGAGCGCGTCACTTTTTTAAAGTTCTTTAGCCGCCACGTGATTTGTAGTGAGATTACATCTAGAAACACTGAATTCACCTTCCTGAGCAGTAAAAGTACACGGGCAAACACAGCAAACGACAGCCAAACAACTAGACTATGAAATGATGTTATTCCGTGACTCACTACACCAAGTAACTTCTTCCCGTTTTTCAAAATAGTGAAGGTGAAGCTGTCAAATATGCAAATGAACCGCGAATTTGCAGAAATACATAAATAAATGAGGATATCTGCGTGAATAGTCGTCTAAATAACAATCTACTCGCTACTCACCAAAAACGATGTCGCTCCTCTCGGTCGCTTTACAGCTCTGAGGATCAACAAACTCCGTTTCCATGACAACGACGTTCTCCTCCGACGCGACGTGCGGCGCCGCGCGAATCTAACATTAAACACGGAGGCGTTTATAAAATGCGACGGCGATTTTAAATAAAGTAAATGGGGATTTTATGTTGGTAATTTGATGAAACTGCATTAAATGAGTAATAAGCAGTAATACATGCAGATAAATACCAAAACCAGTAATAAATAAATAAACTTTTTTTTTGTCCATTTTTCCTACTGTTAGAAGAATTCGGTCGCCCAGTAATTGCTAGACAAGGAAGGAGCTATTTCGACTCGTGCACGCAGTGTTTCCTTCATAATGCCATTTATTTTGATCAGGAAAAATGTGAGGCCACCTCAATCACTTCCGTCTGTACAGGGAAGGTCACAGATGGAACTATTTTAACTGCTCATGCCCCTCTAAGTGTTTAACCCTTATTTATTCCCCCTCTTCACTTATTCCTGCATTGTGCTGTGCTCTGAAAGCCGCTGTTTTCTCCGGTTTGCGCGTCTGAAGTGACATCGTTAACCACGCCCACTTGTCGCGCTGAACCCCGCGACAAGAAGTGTATTTTGGGACATTACACCGTGACGTGTGACTCTAGTGGCGCTGTGTCATTGTGCGCTTTTTACGTGACGCTCTTCTCTTCACCTTTTCATGGCGTGGGTGGTACTAGCCAAGTGGGAAACACGCTCGCCTATAAACCAGAAGAGCCAGGTTCAAATCCCACTTAGTGTCTCCAGGGGGACTGTCCCTGTAACTACTGGTTACAAGTACCTCTGGATCCGGGCGTTTTTATAGGAGGGAAGTCATGCTTTTAAAGTATGCTGGTGATGATAATGCATCGTTTATACTATTATTTTGTGCTCAGAATGTACTCATATTTCGGGAAATATATGAAATTTTAATTTCTCAGAATTTTTGGGAGATTTCAGTCACTGATTTGTAGCTTTTGTGGGGTCACGAGAAACAATGGCTGCTGTCAGAAAATTTGGCCCCCCTTCAGCAGGAGCAGAACACTCCTGCTCCAGTCATTCTGCACATGATTATTATTTCTAGTCATGACTGGTCATCTAAACATGTTTTGGACCCCCAGTTTCTTTTTCATTCTTATTATATGTGGGGTCACAATATATGATGGCTGCTGTCACAAAATGTGACCCCCTTCCCCTGCAGGAGGGTCACCTGAACGTGTAATGTGAGCTGAGCGCAGGGACACCTTGCTGGTTTATGGATATTAACCTGTGATGTTCCAGTCATAATTGCACATATCTAAACAATGCTATTGTTAATTTTTCATGTTATGAAATAAGACATAAACATTGTGTTGTGTCTGTTTATTGCTTGAGTAATATTAAATATGAATGGAGGATGAATGCCTCTGGAACCCCCACAACCAGTCTCCTTAAGTCCGTCTCCTTGCTGCAGCGTGCACATCACCACGGTGACCAGATGCTTGCTACTCCTTCCCACCTGTTGCCGGTGCGTGGCGCCGCCTGCTACTGAACTCTTTCACATACCTGCCGTGCTGCATGACCATCAACATGGCAAACAGACGTTGTACCAGATCAGCTCTGCGCCTGCCGTTTTTTTTCATGAAGCTCTGCTTGCACGTACATTCACAGTCTGCTTCCAGCTCCAGCCCAATGTCAGCGAATGCGCCCCCTGGATCGGCCTTGATAGTATGAACGAACCACAACAGGCTTTTTTTGTTTTTCCAAACCACTGAGAATTTTCAACTCAAAGATCATGAGATTAATTCAAATTTTATGTACAATCAGTAAATATATAATTTTTTGAAATCATTAAATAAGTAAAAAAGGAACAAACAACATATGTACAGTTCCATTTGTTACAAGATTATACTTGTAGTGCATAATATGTTATGAACAGATTTTACTTCGTGTGAAACTTGAAAAACAGTTATTCTCTGCTGTGTAATAAAAGGTGTACGTTGCATTTTTGCACATAACATTGGGTATTTCTGTGAATCCAGGAACCCTGCACCTTCCCTTTTTTATTATTACATTATTGGCCAGTGTGAAGTATTGGTCATGTGGACATCTTGGTTTGGAATGGGAGCCATGGGCCCTTGTTTCCTCCTTGTCTCCTGTAATTGTTGAGAAATCCCACCACCGGTTCATACTTTCTTCCTGGCATTTTGAATTTCACAATCTGGTGGAGGGATGTATAGCCATGCAGGATGCAGTAGAGAGCCATCTGAGTGACGTGTTCTCTGGTGTCTGAGAGGAACGTCTTATGTCATCTTCATATTCATCTTCATTATCACTGATATCTGTTTCAAAAATATAAAGTTCGAGTCAGTAAAATTGCAACAAAGGCATCAGAAGAAAAACAGCTTGATATTTAATATCTAATTTGATATTAAAAATCTGTATTTTGACTTGAGTGAGGGTAGATACCTTCTGGTAATTTTTTGGGTGAACTTCAGACTGTACATTTGTTGAAAATCTGGAAGCTGAATTTTACTAGCCCATGATGGTGTATGGTGAGTTACCCTCTTGACAGTGTGGAAGTGGTGTCTTCCAAAAATGCCATACTTTTAACTTGAATTCAACATATGCTCAAGCAGGTAAGATTTTTTAGCAGGTTCAACTAAACACTCATCAGATGTAGTGAATGGTTGTTTTTTCAGTTCAAAGAAATTCTGGTGACACTGAAGTGCTGAATTCTGAAGCGCTAATGACGTACAAACTACAGAACCCAAAATGCAGTGCACACTTGCTGAGGATCTGAAGTTTGTGTGTTATTAGCGCTTCGTATCGCTGGGCCATAATAATGAATATATATAAAGTGATCTCACAGGATGCGGGCCACGAGTTTGACACCCCTGCCTTAAAGAATCCTAATATATTAAAATGAAGGAACTAATAAAGACCAATTTGATCAAATTAAATGGAAATTAATAATAAAGAGAATCGTGAAGAGCTTATCATTTAGATATTTGCCATTTTCTTTGCAGTCAGCAAAGTAGATTCATTTTTGGGACATTTCAGAATCTGTATGATTTTCTACAAAGATCACATCAAAATATGTTGTAGGTTTTTTACTGTGGATTATGATACTTATTGTTCTTGTTGTCATCTGAATGGTTATTTTTTATATTTTTCTCCATTAGTTTTAAATTCCTTTGGGATTCAGACTCTGTACCGAAGGTTCTGGAAAGAGTTCGATTGTGTGACTCATGAGACTTTATTTTATACGTTACAATAAAGTGGGGTCCCCAACTCCTTAATTAGGATTCTATCCTTTTGATTCACTCATTAGTCTACGTATGTTAAATGGAGTAACTGTGTCTCTGTCCCTTTTAATGTTTGTAATGTGGTTAGTAAAGGAAGTGTTCTGTCATCTCTTTTTAATGTGTACATGGATGTGTAGTCGGTGGAACTATTATCAATAACCTGACGTGTGCAGATGATTTAATGATCTACTGTCCATACAGTGCTGGCCTTCAAAAGTTACTGAGGGTCTGCTCGCATGGTTCAGAGTTTGAGATCACTTATAATGGCAAGAAAAATCGTAAGAAGGAAATCGTGAAGGAAAAATACCTATGGAGATAGCCTACTTGTATGTTCAAACGCTTCTGTCAATTTATTCGTAAATACATGTCTGACTTTTGTAACGAACCAAGACAATAAAAATCACTTCTCAAATTTGCCAGTTTATGAATTCTGTATTTTGTATAACACCTTGTCTTCCAGATGTTCATTCATTTAGGAGCCCTACCCAGACCCAAGGCTCTACTCAACACGCTTCTATACTTTGCCAGTATGTTCTTGGGGCGACTGGGCATAAACCGAAGAAAGATCTAAATGCTGGCAACATAAAAGCATCAGTTACCTGATTACGGGCCTGCGTGGGAGCCTCCATTACTGTGCTTCTAGTGCTTCTACTCCACCTGGTGGTCATGGGTGGGATTGGATAATACGCTGTAACATACACTGGGGGCTGTACAGAGTGTAGCAGAGCTGCATCTGAAACAGGCAGAATACTAATGGCTATCCGGACATGAAAAGGTGAAGTGAGGTGTTACCTGAGAAGGAGGTCCATGGCACTGATGGCTGCTGACAAGAGACTGACTCTAGTTCTATTGCGGTCTCATGCTGAGTAAAGAACCCACCAGTGAAAGTGATTGTCATTCTGAAACACTCTAGAACAGCACACGGTGACGGTGAGCAGTGGGCAGCCATGACAGGCGCCCAGGGAGCAGTGTGTGGGGATGGTGCTTTGCTCAGTGTCACTTCAGTGGCACCTTAGCGGTTCGGGATTGGAACTGGCAACCTTCTGATTACGGGGCCGCTTCCTTAACCGCTAAGCCTATCCGAATAAATTGATCTGTGTTCAAAGTGTTCCACTCTGTCCTCTAAGGCCCGGACAGTACTAAAATAAAAAGTTATTTTAATTGAGTCATCACCTACAGGGTGGGGGGTTAATGCAGAGGACACATTTCATTGTGTGCATGTTTGCTGTGCATGCTGTGTATCACAATGACAAAAAACAAATGCTTTTCATTTCACTGAAGATTATAAAATCCTTTTTATTAATCTTAGTACAGCACTGAATGAAGAAGCAATTAAATTGGCCTTCATCACACAACAGATGTGGGTTTGACTACATCATTATTTCAAACTTTGTAAATAACTATTTAATAACCTCCCAGTAATTTATAATATACTTTATTAGGAAAAAAAAACAAGGAACTTACTGAAATACCCACAAAGTTTGAACTGTAGTGTAAAAAAAACAGAACACATTTACCTGTATGTTGAGTCGTCCGCGGTGGGGTGCCAGGCCGGTGCGCTGGTAAGACGAGGCAGAAAGCTGCAAGTCGCTCGTCCTCAAACACTCCAGGCCACAGGAGGACATGCTATTGGATGGGGGGGTGGAATTAAAGCTCATTTTATTGACATGAATACTACATTAAACCCCACTGAAGATGAAGGTTAACTTTAATTTTACTTTATTTAGCAGAACGCTTTTATCCAAAGCGACTTACAAGAGGAAGACACCAGCAATTCTCGTTCGATTTCTATAGAATTTTGGGTTTACAAAACTAAGAGCCCTGATAAGGCCTAACTTGTCAGCAAAGAGCATGCTCAGAGATTGTTAAGTGCTAGACGAAGAAAAAATTATAATATATATTTTTGTATTATTTTGTGCAATGTGTACGCATGTGCATGTGTACTTTTTGAATAAGCGGGTTTTCACCTGCTTCTTAAAGGTGGTGGTAGTCTCGGCTAGTCGAATGGAGGAGGGCAGGTTGTTCCACCAGCCAGGGACAACAAAGGAGAACAGAGTTAATTGGAATCGGAGACCCCGTGAAGAGGGAATTTTCAGTCTCATTTCATTTGCAGATATGAGAGGGCATGCCGGAGTGTAGCCAGGTATTGTATTGATGTAGGAGGGTGCATTTCCATTTACAGCCCTGTAGGCAACCATCAAGGATTTGAACTCAATGCGAGCAGCTACCGGGAGCCAGTGGAGAGAGGTGAGAAGAGGCGTAACATGGGTGTATTTTGGCTGATTGAAGATGAGACGGGATGCCATATTTTGGATCATCTGGAGTGGTTTTATGGTGACTGCAGAGGCTCCAGCCAGGAGAGAGTTACAATAGTCGAGTTTGGAGATGACCATTGCCTGGACGAGGAGCTGCGTAGCCTGTAGTGAGAGAAAAGGCCGAATCTTGTGAATGTTGTAGAGAGTGAACCTGCAGGATCTGGAGATCGCAGCAACATGGTGGTTCAAACTCAGTTCTAACTCCATCTGCATCTATGCAGCAAAGCATCTAATTTTCATTTTTCTTTTCCACAGTTAAAAGCCGACAGTGTAATCTGACACTGAATAATTTGCAAAAGTAAAAACTCCCCACAGTCTCACATCTCTGTTTCAGTACTTGTTCATCTCAGTTTTGGGATGGGAACTAATGTGATAATTACAAGGGTGTTAAAACATAACTTGTTTAACAGATTAAAACCTAAAATGGGAAATGAGTGGGTGTGTGTGTTCTGGCACACCAAGTTATTGTTCAGTTCATAAATCCTGGCAGATCAAAATAAACTCATCAGGCAGCGAGGATGGAAGCATCTCCCAATTTCTTTTTTATAAATCAGATGCATTTCCAAAGCCTGGTGGTTTGCGCAACACCGGAACGAAAACGGGACCATCTGTGACCCCCTGTATAAATTTACATTCAGAATGTAAACTCCACTTTAGAATTTATTTTAAACGGTGTAATTCACATAAAACTATTTTTTTCATTGTATGTATCTTTACTGTGTAACAGCATTCGCTACCTTCAACATGCAATAACTCCCCCAAATTCTACCTATAAAGAAATATTAATGAGGGGGACAACATCACTCACTCAGAGGTGCAAAGTCGGGGTGACGACGCGCAGCTTGGTGTAAAAAGACTCACCTCTTTCCCTTCTGGCTCTTTGTTTCTCTCCGGTCTGGTTTCGCCAGGCGACAAACTGCTTGTAGTGTCATTTTTTTAACATGCTGAGTTAAAACTGTCTAGAACGCCACGGACACCGTCGCCATCATCCTCACGTCTCAGCCGCAGTCAGTGCCAGAATCTGCCGAGTTTTCCCGACTCTTTTTTCCAGAACTGCCGTAAAGCGCCAAAAAGACGAGCCCCATTTTGGACAGAAAATTTGATCCTTGTCGTAAACTTGGTAATAGCAGCGACGCCCGATTTCTCACATTCTGATCCTTTTTTACAAATAGCCTAATAAAAACATTTCATTAGGCGCACTTTAAAATGAGCCCTTAAGGTACATGTGTCAAACTCGCGGCCCGTGGGTCACATCCCAGGGATTACTTTGTATAGATCTATTATTAGAGCTCAGCAATATGAAACGCTGATTTTACACAAACTACAGATCCCAGAATGCCGTGCGCACGTTGCTGAGCGCCTCAGCAAACTGAGCGCCCTGAAGTTTGGCTTATTATTCGAATCGTCCGTTCCACCTCACTTGCTGCAATACACGTTTTATGCCTGTAGGGAACATAATTCAGCTCGACAAATAGTAAAATAAAGCTCTATATCAGGGGTATTCAACTCAAATTTAAAGAGATTTCTTGAAACAAGACTATATAGATTATATCTGTTTATGTTATGTCATTAGATGTAATTAATACCTGATTGTCAAATCAATGTGACAATATTTATTGTCACATTACACAGAACGGAACATACATGTATGACTGCTAATATGCATGTTTTGAAGTTTACTAAATAAGAGTAGGGCTGCATTTAAAAATAAATAAATAAATAAATAAATAAATAAATAAATTGTACAATTGTGCATTTTTAAATAAAGTTCTGAACAATAAAGGGAGGATTTTTTTATTATTTATTTTAATATTTATTTTAAAACTGGAAGAGGAGGGGGTACTGGTCTTTTAATATCTAGAAATTGGTCCTTCACACCAATGCCTCTGACACATCTTAGCATCTCTTCTTTCGAATTCCATGCAGTCTCAGTTTCTTCTCCTGTGAACATCATTCTCATAGTCTTATATCGCACTCCAGGGCCACTTGGGCCCTTTATAGATGAATTGGACACTCTCCTCAGCACTTTCCCCCTAACTCTCCTTGGTGACTTCCATCAGCCCAGCTCCAATCATCTTGCCTTCTTCCCCTTCTCCACTCTTTTTCCTTGACCAACAGCAACATCTCTCCCACACACAAAGGAGGGAATGTCTTGGACCTGGTCTTCAGTCGTCCTTCTCCAACTTCTGACCTTTCTTCCACTCCCCTTCACATCTCTGACCACCACTTCCTGACCTTTACACTCACTGTACCTACAGGATCCACAACTGTCCCCCATCCATCCTTCATTAGACAAAACCTTCATACTGTCTCACCTTCATCGGTATCTTCCTGCATTCTTTCACAGCTCCCAACCTCTGACTCATTCCTCTGCTTACCACTAGAGACCGCTACTAACTCTCTCCTCTCCTCACTTTCCCTTTCCATCGATCAACTCTGTCCTCTATCAACTAAACCCAAAAGGACTTCTCCCCCTGCGCCCTGGCTCTCTGATACATTGCGTAGCAATCGAAGAGTTCTTCGAGCAGCGGAGAGAAAATACAAGAAATCTCATCTTGACTCAGACCTACTGTATTATCAGAATCTTCTGCGCAAATGTTCCACTAACCTCACTGCTGCTAAAACTGCTTTCTACAAAGCTAAACTAGAAGCCTCTGCCCACAACCCTCAAAAACTCCACAACATCTTCTTATCCCTACTTAACCCTCCGACTCCCCCTGCCCCAACTTCCTTAACAGCTGATGATTTTGCCAACTTCTTCACACGGAAAATCTGTGAGACATTCTCCACCACTAATCCTACTCTTCCTTCTGAAAATTCGACAACTACTCTAAATAAATTTTCTAAGCTCACATCTAATGAAATCATTCAGATTATATCCACAGGCAACCCAACCACCTGTCCACTAGATCCAATACCTTCTGCAATGTTTCAAACTATCTCCCCTGACCTCATCCCTTTCATTTCTTATATCATAAACAGCTCAATCTCATCTGGCCACGTACCATCCGCCTTTAAAACAGCCAGGGTTCTTCCAATCCTAAAGAAACACACTGCTGATCCTACAGACATTAACAATTACAGACCAGTTTCCCTCCTCTCATTTCTATCCAAAATCCTTGAGCGCTGTGTCTACAACCAGCTATCACTCCATTTATCACAGAACAACCTCCTGGATCCTAACCAGTCTGGCTTCAGAACAGCTCATTCCACCGAGACTGCCCTTTTGGCGGTTACCAAGCAGCTACATGCAGCCAGATTGGCAAAACTGTCATCAGTTCTTATTCTCCTCGACCTATCTGCTGCATTTGACACCGTTAACCACAAGACTCTCTTGTCAATCCTGAAGAGGCTTGGAATTCGGGGCTCAGCATGGCAGTGGTTTGCTTCCTACCTTGATGAGCGATCTTACCAAGTGACTTGGAAAGGGTCCACCTCTACCCCACGTAGACTCTCCACTGGTGTCCCTCAAGGCTCGGTGCTAGGTCCTCTCCTTTTCTCCCTCTACACGAGATCACTTGGTGAGGTCATTTCCTCACATGGATTATCCTACCACTGCTATGCTGACGACACACAACTCCTCTTCTCCTTTCCTCCCTCTGATCTACATGCTGCTTCCAAAATCTCTGCATGTCTAACCGACATCTCGTCTTGGATGGCAGCCCATCACCTCCAACTCAATCCCACCAAAACTGAACTAATATTCATTCCAGCAGATTTTTCACCAGATCAGGATCTTGCTATTTACCTAGACAACTCGCAGCTCTCTCATCCTGCAACAGCCCGCAACCTTTGTGTAACAATAGACAACCAACTCTCCTTCTCAACTCACATCAGCAATCTTTCCTGCTCATGTAGATTCCTTCTCTACAATATCAGACGAATCCGCCCTTATCTGTCAACCCAGTCCACCCAACTACTGGTTCAGTCCTTAGTAATCTCACGACTGGACTACTGTAACTCCCTTCTAGCTGGTCTACCACTATGTACCATCCGACCTCTACAACTAATTCAAAATGCAGCAGCACGACTAATCTTCAACCTTCCCAAATTCTCTCACACCACCCCTCTGCTACGCTCCCTCCACTGGCTCCCAGTAGCTGCACGCATCAGATTCAAAATACTGATGTTGGCCTACAAAGCCAAACATGGAGTAGCACCATCCTACCTCACAGCCCTTATTACACCTCACACTGCACCTCGTTTACTCCGAGCCTCCAGTACTGCTCGCCTGGTCCCTCCATCTCTGAAGGTAAAAGGAAAACATTCAACTAGACTCTTCTCCGTCTTGGCCCCTCGGTGGTGGAATGAACTTCCCCTCGAGGTCAGAACAGCTCAGTCACTGAGCACCTTCAAACGACAGCTCAAGACCTTCCTCTTTAAAGAATATTTAGATTAAATTGTAATTTTCTTGTTGTCGAACTTTGTGTACAGAATCTACAACAGAGTGAATAAAATAGATGTATTCACAGGGTCCTAGTGAACCAGAATTGATCTCTTCATCGATGGTAACTTGAAAGCACGTTGTAAGTCGCTCTGGATAAGGGCGTCTGCCAAATGCCGTAAATGTAAATGTAAATGTAAATGTAAATTTATGTTAATTGTGGAGAAAGCTGTATTGCAGTGATGTATGGAGCCAATCATGGTCAATATGTGCAAGGCTACTTTGCTCAGACCAGGGAAAGTTGTCACAATAACCATTTAAAGCAAGAAAGTGGAAGGGTCAGTTCTTACAAACTGCTCTTTCAGGGCCACATCTCCTTGGAGATCGACCAATTCCATCCGGAGAGGTCCAGCATTTGACCCATTAAAAGTGTTGTGTGACTTCCTTTGAGAACCCTCTGACAGCAGTGATGAGAAATTGATGCTGAAGGAACATGGTGAGATGCTGTTGTAAGCTGAAGCTGTAAAAATGGAATACATGAATCTTTGTTCATAGCGTTCCATTCTCTCCTCTAAGGCCTGGACAGTAGCTCCTAAATTAAGAAGATCTTTTAATCATATCCGAGTCATATCCGATACAAACGTATTGTTGGTGTACGGGTCGCCAGCAGATGCTGCAGGAGCAGGTAGGCCTGCAGGATGTGGTCTTTCTGCAGGCTGGTCCTGAGAACTTGCAATACACGCTCCGGCCACAGGGTGGCGCACATGGGGCGCTGTGGTCGGTCGGGCGCCGTCTGTTTCTCCAGCGCCCGAACAGACACGATATGTCCGTGTTTGAATCCTGCATATTGAGTTCGGTAATCCTGCTGGGAAACAGGTTGGTAATGTTGCCTGGAAGATCTTTGTGGACTGGGGGCTTTCTCTGCCATTAAATCCGCCGTTTACATATCTCTGATATTATCATAATGTCACATCTTAGTGGAACACGTAAAGGCAAAGGAGACTTACAGGTCACTCACGCACTCATATGACCCAACATATATTTAATACCACTGCAATAGTGCTGATATTTAATAATAGACACTTTATCTGTGAGGTTTTAGGGTGTACAGATATTTCAAGATTCATAATGGTGTGTGTGTTTGTATCTGCATTTGCAGTGGATAATCCAGATTCGTCTATTCAGAGGTGTCCCCTTTGACCATCATGAGGGTCTGCAAGACCTGCGGTGGGACCAACACTGATGTTGACCAGTCCAGGGGAGATGCAGTCAGCATGGGCTGTGGATCGTTCCTTGAGGACAACATCGTCGTCTCCGAGGTCACTTCTTCGTAGAGCTCCAGCGGGAAACTATCGGCTGTGGGCCAGTTTCTGGCGGGAGATTGTGAGAGCACACTTACTTAATTATTTACTCACACCCACTCGTTGGAAACCTAGGTCAGGGTGGAAGTTGCATTTTTTTTCTTTTTCTCATTGCACACAATCTGTCTTTTAATGGCCACATACATGTTGGGTGTAGATGGCGAGATCTCCCTAAATTCTTACAGGTGGCTCGCAGGCACGAGAAGGAAAGATAATTTAACCCCACCCACAATTTATTATCCCTCCATGTCAGGTCACTAGTGTGGTTCAACTTACTGCTGGTCTAGCTGTTCTCAATAAAAGTTTTTGGATTGCTCTATGTAAGGCAATAAAGCATTTTTTTTAATTGATAGTATTAATCATTGAAAAACTGACTATTTTTCATAAGATGACACCATGTGCAAAAGTAAATAAGTTTAGGATGTAGTTAAACTACATTATGCTTTATTAAAACTGCATTATGGAATTCACAGTCGAAAAGCATATACAGTGCATCTTTTTTTTGTTATGTTGCAACCTTATTCCAAATGTATTAAATAAATTTTTCCTTACATTTCTACACACACAACACACACTAATGAAAATGTGAAAAAAAGCTTACTTGAGGTTTTGGAAAATGTATTAAAAAGAAAAAAAAAAAGAGAAAGCACATGTACACAAGTATTCACAGCCTTTGCCATGAAGCTCAAAATTGAGCTGCTATGCCTCCTGGAGAAATTTCATGATTGGACATGAATTTAAAGGCACACACTTGTCTATATAAGGTCCCAAAGTTGACAGTTCATGTCAGATATCAGGATTGGGAAGTGGATGAAGTTCTCTGTCAGAGGAGAACCTTCTAGGACAACCATCTCTGCAGCAATCCACCAATCAGACCTGTATGGTAGAGTGGCCAGACAGAAGCCACGCCTTAGTAAAAGGCATGTGACAGCCTGCCTGGAGTTTGCCAAAAGGCACCTGAAGGACTCTCAGACCATGAGAAACCAAATATTCTGCTCTCTGTTATGAATGTCAGGCGTCACGTTTGGAGGAGACCAGGCACCGCTCATCACCAGACCAATACCATCCCTACAGTGAAGCAAGGTGGTGGCAGCATCATGCTGTGGGGATGTTTTTCAGCTTCTGGAAGTGAATGTGAAGTTATTGTTATTGTGAAATACAGCAGAGCACACGGTGACACAACAAAATGTGTCCTCTGCTTTTTTTTGGTTATAATTAAAGTTTTTTTATTGATTAGCAGATGATTCATGATTCACAGCAATATAGTTATGCTGAGTGGTAGCATCATGGATATATAATTAAATTGTGAGGCCACCACCACTTTGACAACATTTATCTTGCCCCAGAGAGACAGATTCAACTTCCCCCACTTTCCTAGGTTTGTTTTCATTTTGTGAAGGAGTGAATCGAAATTCAATGCTGTCATGCTTTCAATGCTTCACTTACATCTGGACTTAACTTAATGCCTAAATAAATCATGCCTTTTGGGATCCATTTAAAATTGTACTGTGTTATCATGTGTGGGTAACAGTGTTTTGATATGGGCATCATTTCAGATTTGGTCCAGTTGACTTCATAGGCTTCACATATAATATTCATTAAGACAGGCAAGGATTTTTCAGGGTCAATAGTCAGAAAGAGAATATCGTCTGCATATAGCATTAATTTATGCTCACTATCACCACCAATGACCCCTCTCACAAGAGGGTTCATTCTTATAGTAACCGCAAGGGGTTTCACTCCAATTGTTAATAGGAGTGGTGAGCGGGGGCATCCTTGCCTCGTCCCTCTCGAAAGATCAAAAAAGTAACCCCGTTTGTCATGACCGCTGCTCTAAGATTGCTATATATTATTTCAATCCACTTTCTAAATCCATCACCAACACCAGACCTCAACAGAGCCGAGTGTAAAAAAAAGTCCACTGGACCCTGTCAAATGCCTTCTCCACATCCAAGGATACCGCAGCTACCGGTTCTATACTAGAGGAGTGTAGCCACATTAAATGTGCAAGCCTACGTAAATTATCTGAAGAGGATCTGCCCTTTATAAAAGCGACT
This sequence comes from Denticeps clupeoides, assembly GCF_900700375.1. Classification (NCBI taxonomy): domain Eukaryota; kingdom Metazoa; phylum Chordata; class Actinopteri; order Clupeiformes; family Denticipitidae; genus Denticeps; species Denticeps clupeoides. Next base: position 19,531 of record NW_021629716.1, on the reverse strand, counting down.
TGATCTGTATGAATGATGTGTGGCAAGACAGTGTCTTGAAAACTCTTTGGCCAGAATCTACATGAATTAAGATACTTGGTCTGAAATTAGCAGTATCTGTGAGGTCCCTGCCTTTTTTAGTTATCAATTAAATAAGTGCCTCATTCATTGAGGTTGGCATTGCACCGGTCTGAAAAGCCTCTTAATGTACATTAATATGCATATACTTAATATATACATTGGTTAAAATATACATTGGTTAAAATTGGAGTAATTATGTCTACGTAATCGTCATAATATACAGCAGGAAACCCGTCTGTTCCAGGCGATTTTCCTGTTTTCATAGATTGTATGGCCTTTCTCACCTCTTCTTGAGACACTGACCTATCAACATTTGCTATCTGTTCAGGTGATAAGTTGGAAAAGTTATATTCATAAAGAAGTTCTGTATTAAATATTTGTTTGTTACACCCATTGATCTGTACAAATTCTCATAAGAATCTTTGAAGGCATCATTAATTCCCTCGCAGGATTTTATCCAATGAGCTTCCTGTTCTTATTGCAGGAATTACATGAGCAGAACATTATTCTTTTAACTGCCTGGCCAAGAGTCTAGTGTTTTCTCCCCCTGACTCATAAAATGATGTTTTAAGTCTAAACAGAGCATATTCAGCTTTCTTATTAAATATTTCATGTATTTTAATTTTACAATTGCAAATATTATTGAATAAGTCATCAGAATAATATTTAGCCAGCTCTATTTGCATTTTGTTTCGTTCTGCTTTCAATTTTCTTATAACATGGACTTGTTCTCTTTTCTTTCTCGAAGAATGTGCAATCATTTTGGCTCTAATCTATGACTTTGATTCCTCCCAGACCACTCCCAGATTATCTGTGCTACAAATAATAATCTCAAAGTATGATGATAGATTCTGTGCCAATTCATTTTTAAATATTTTGTCTTTTAATAGAGAAGCATTCATCCTCCATCTTCCTCTCCTAGATCTTTCTGAGTGTCTCACAAGACCATTGGATTTATACTGCTGTCCACAACTGAATTAATCAGATTTTGAGAAATCAAAATGAAGTCTGTTTGTAAGTATGATTTGTGGCAGTGAGAGTAAAATGTATATTCTCTTTTCTGTGGGTTGAACAGTCACCATACGTCGATCAAACCATTGTCTTCCATAATCATATTAATGGCGAACCTACCTTTGGGTGTTATCATCCAACCTCCAGTGTGTCTATTTTTATCAAGTATGCCATCTAGTACCTTTGGTTGTGAAAATACAGCATTGTGAAATACAGCAGAGCACACGGTGACACAACAAAATGTGTCCTCTGCTTTTTTTTGGTTATAATTAAAGTTTTTTTATTGATTAGCAGATGATTCATGATTCACAGCAATATAGTTATGCTGAGTGGTAGCATCATGGATATATAATTAAATTGTGAGGCCACCACCACTTTGACAACATTTATCTTGCCCCAGAGAGACAGATTCAACTTCCCCCACTTTCCTAGGTTTGTTTTCATTTTGTGAAGGAGTGAATCGAAATTCAATGCTGTCATGCTTTCAATGCTTCACTTACATCTGGACTTAACTTAATGCCTAAATAAATCATGCCTTTTGGGATCCATTTAAAATTGTACTGTGTTATCATGTGTGGGTAACAGTGTTTTGATATGGGCATCATTTCAGATTTGGTCCAGTTGACTTCATAGGCTTCACATATAATATTCATTAAGACAGGCAAGGATTTTTCAGGGTCAATAGTCAGAAAGAGAATATCGTCTGCATATAGCATTAATTTATGCTCACTATCACCACCAATGACCCCTCTCACAAGAGGGTTCATTCTTATAGTAACCGCAAGGGGTTTCACTCCAATTGTTAATAGGAGTGGTGAGCGGGGGCATCCTTGCCTCGTCCCTCTCGAAAGATCAAAAAAGTAACCCCGTTTGTCATGACCGCTGCTCTAAGATTGCTATATATTATTTCAATCCACTTTCTAAATCCATCACCAACACCAGACCTCAACAGAGCCGAGTGTAAAAAAAAGTCCACTGGACCCTGTCAAATGCCTTCTCCACATCCAAGGATACCGCAGCTACCGGTTCTATACTAGAGGAGTGTAGCCACATTAAATGTGCAAGCCTACGTAAATTATCTGAAGAGGATCTGCCCTTTATAAAAGCGACTTGATCTGTATGAATGATGTGTGGCAAGACAGTGTCTTGAAAACTCTTTGGCCAGAATCTACATGAATTAAGATACTTGGTCTGAAATTAGCAGTATCTGTGAGGTCCCTGCCTTTTTTAGTTATCAATTAAATAAGTGCCTCATTCATTGAGGTTGGCATTGCACCGGTCTGAAAAGCCTCTTAATGTACATTAATATGCATATACTTAATATATACATTGGTTAAAATATACATTGGTTAAAATTGGAGTAATTATGTCTACGTAATCGTCATAATATACAGCAGGAAACCCGTCTGTTCCAGGCGATTTTCCTGTTTTCATAGATTGTATGGCCTTTCTCACCTCTTCTTGAGACACTGACCTATCAACATTTGCTATCTGTTCAGGTGATAAGTTGGAAAAGTTATATTCATAAAGAAGTTCTGTATTAAATATTTGTTTGTTACACCCATTGATCTGTACAAATTCTCATAAGAATCTTTGAAGGCATCATTAATTCCCTCGCAGGATTTTATCCAATGAGCTTCCTGTTCTTATTGCAGGAATTACATGAGCAGAACATTATTCTTTTAACTGCCTGGCCAAGAGTCTAGTGTTTTCTCCCCCTGACTCATAAAATGATGTTTTAAGTCTAAACAGAGCATATTCAGCTTTCTTATTAAATATTTCATGTATTTTAATTTTACAATTGCAAATATTATTGAATAAGTCATCAGAATAATATTTAGCCAGCTCTATTTGCATTTTGTTTCGTTCTGCTTTCAATTTTCTTATAACATGGACTTGTTCTCTTTTCTTTCTCGAAGAATGTGCAATCATTTTGGCTCTAATCTATGACTTTGATTCCTCCCAGACCACTCCCAGATTATCTGTGCTACAAATAATAATCTCAAAGTATGATGATAGATTCTGTGCCAATTCATTTTTAAATATTTTGTCTTTTAATAGAGAAGCATTCATCCTCCATCTTCCTCTCCTAGATCTTTCTGAGTGTCTCACAAGACCATTGGATTTATACTGCTGTCCACAACTGAATTAATCAGATTTTGAGAAATCAAAATGAAGTCTGTTTGTAAGTATGATTTGTGGCAGTGAGAGTAAAATGTATATTCTCTTTTCTGTGGGTTGAACAGTCACCATACGTCGATCAAACCATTGTCTTCCATAATCATATTAATGGCGAACCTACCTTTGGGTGTTATCATCCAACCTCCAGTGTGTCTATTTTTATCAAGTATGCCATCTAGTACCTTTGGTTGTGAAAATACAGCATTGTGAAATACAGCAGAGCACACGGTGACACAACAAAATGTGTCCTCTGCTTTTTTTTGGTTATAATTAAAGTTTTTTTATTGATTAGCAGATGATTCATGATTCACAGCAATATAGTTATGCTGAGTGGTAGCATCATGGATATATAATTAAATTGTGAGGCCACCACCACTTTGACAACATTTATCTTGCCCCAGAGAGACAGATTCAACTTCCCCCACTTTCCTAGGTTTGTTTTCATTTTGTGAAGGAGTGAATCGAAATTCAATGCTGTCATGCTTTCAATGCTTCACTTACATCTGGACTTAACTTAATGCCTAAATAAATCATGCCTTTTGGGATCCATTTAAAATTGTACTGTGTTATCATGTGTGGGTAACAGTGTTTTGATATGGGCATCATTTCAGATTTGGTCCAGTTGACTTCATAGGCTTCACATATAATATTCATTAAGACAGGCAAGGATTTTTCAGGGTCAATAGTCAGAAAGAGAATATCGTCTGCATATAGCATTAATTTATGCTCACTATCACCACCAATGACCCCTCTCACAAGAGGGTTCATTCTTATAGTAACCGCAAGGGGTTTCACTCCAATTGTTAATAGGAGTGGTGAGCGGGGGCATCCTTGCCTCGTCCCTCTCGAAAGATCAAAAAAGTAACCCCGTTTGTCATGACCGCTGCTCTAAGATTGCTATATATTATTTCAATCCACTTTCTAAATCCATCACCAACACCAGACCTCAACAGAGCCGAGTGTAAAAAAAAGTCCACTGGACCCTGTCAAATGCCTTCTCCACATCCAAGGATACCGCAGCTACCGGTTCTATACTAGAGGAGTGTAGCCACATTAAATGTGCAAGCCTACGTAAATTATCTGAAGAGGATCTGCCCTTTATAAAAGCGACTTGATCTGTATGAATGATGTGTGGCAAGACAGTGTCTTGAAAACTCTTTGGCCAGAATCTACATGAATTAAGATACTTGGTCTGAAATTAGCAGTATCTGTGAGGTCCCTGCCTTTTTTAGTTATCAATTAAATAAGTGCCTCATTCATTGAGGTTGGCATTGCACCGGTCTGAAAAGCCTCTTAATGTACATTAATATGCATATACTTAATATATACATTGGTTAAAATATACATTGGTTAAAATTGGAGTAATTATGTCTACGTAATCGTCATAATATACAGCAGGAAACCCGTCTGTTCCAGGCGATTTTCCTGTTTTCATAGATTGTATGGCCTTTCTCACCTCTTCTTGAGACACTGACCTATCAACATTTGTTATCTGTTCAGGTGATAAGTTGGAAAAGTTATATTCATAAAGAAGTTCTGTATTAAATATTTGTTTGTTACACCCATTGATCTGTACAAATTCTCATAAGAATCTTTGAAGGCATCATTAATTCCCTCGCAGGATTTTATCCAATGAGCTTCCTGTTCTTATTGCAGGAATTACATGAGCAGAACATTATTCTTTTAACTGCCTGGCCAAGAGTCTAGTGTTTTCTCCCCCTGACTCATAAAATGATGTTTTAAGTCTAAACAGAGCATATTCAGCTTTCTTATTAAATATTTCATGTATTTTAATTTTACAATTGCAAATATTATTGAATAAGTCATCAGAATAATATTTAGCCAGCTCTATTTGCATTTTGTTTCGTTCTGCTTTCAATTTTCTTATAACATGGACTTGTTCTCTTTTCTTTCTCGAAGAATGTGCAATCATTTTGGCTCTAATCTATGACTTTGATTCCTCCCAGACCACTCCCAGATTATCTGTGCTACAAATAATAATCTCAAAGTATGATGATAGATTCTGTGCCAATTCATTTTTAAATATTTTGTCTTTTAATAGAGAAGCATTCATCCTCCATCTTCCTCTCCTAGATCTTTCTGAGTGTCTCACAAGACCATTGGATTTATACTGCTGTCCACAACTGAATTAATCAGATTTTGAGAAATCAAAATGAAGTCTGTTTGTAAGTATGATTTGTGGCAGTGAGAGTAAAATGTATATTCTCTTTTCTGTGGGTTGAACAGTCACCATACGTCGATCAAACCATTGTCTTCCATAATCATATTAATGGCGAACCTACCTTTGGGTGTTATCATCCAACCTCCAGTGTGTCTATTTTTATCAAGTATGCCATCTAGTACCTTTGGTTTCCTTTATCACTGACAAGTTCCGTTTTTTACATACCAAAATGAGAACACCATTATTCTTACTGGACAAGGAGCTATGAAAGACTTGCCCTACCCAGTCTCTTTTGAATTTTTGTGCCTCTGCATCCTTTAGGTGTGTTTCTTGAATGAATGCTATGTCAGCCTGCCTGTGTTTAAGATAAAAAAGCACCTCTTTCCTTTTCGTAGGGCTGCCACAACCATTAATGTTCCAGGACACTACTTTAACATAATTGCTATTTGCCATTTTTGAATAACCTCCTTGTGCCAGTATTATATACAAGCGTGCTTAAACTACTACTATGAATGATCAAAATGTTTTTCATTTTGGACTTAACAAAACTGGTCAACAAGAAAGTTAACGCAAAATATATAAATAAATTGCTTTCTCTTAATTGGAAGTTTGTTAAGCTTAAAAATAAAAATATATAAATATCAAAAAATAAAATAAAGTGTATTTCAGTTTGTGAAATGTCCTACTGACCACAACTAGTGTCCGTTACATCCATACCTTTCTCATATTCTGCTTTCGTTTATTCAGCGTCATCAGGTTTGTCAGACCCCTCCTGGCTCAGCCCCTCCTTCGTCCCAGCTGAAACCTCTTGCCTACCTGGGTACTCTTAATGGCCGAGCCCCCCTTGAGGGGGACCCCGGCCTGCCCTCCTCACCGGCTACCTGAGGTTGCAGGCCCATTGCTTCCTTGCCCATCCCCCCTGAGGAGGAGACTCCAACCCGCAGTGCCACGCCACCATGCCCTGGCGTCTGCAAGTCAGGGACCTCCTCCTTGGGGTTCTGATTGGCAATGCCACTTGGGGGATGAGACGAGGGTTGACAGGTGCGACATACGGATATCACACACATATACACACACAAACACAGAGAGAGACAGACAGAACTGCGGGTCGTCTGGCACTCCATCTAGTCTCTCTGTGACCTTTTCCAGAGGTGGGAACTGAAGTGCCAAACCAGGGACATCTACACAGCCACCCAGCGCTGTCACCCCTCTCAATGGCTTCGCCGGTGGGCGGCTTCTTAGTGCTGGAACTGTGTGCTGACATCTGTCTGGTGAGTCTGAGTTCTCCTGCAGAGTACTGGCTGATCAGTCACTGCAGGCTGTGGCGTGAGTGTGGTGGACACCCGGAAACAGCTCTACCAACCTGCTTAGAGTGGTTGCAGTACAGGGAGCAGGCATAGCATGTTGCAGATGGCAAGGTACGACTGCAGTGACCAGGCAGAGGGCAGAATGCAGCGCTGCTGACGGTGGTGGGCGTGCAATGGTAGGTGACCCCTATGGACTCCTCTCGAGTGGTGGTGGTAGGCGTGAGCAGGGAGCAGGGATGGGTGGTTGCCAGGAGGGGGTGATGTTGTCTGCTGCGGGCTGGAGTGCTGATACAGCGCTGTTGCCTGCAGGGGAACATCAGTGCAGAAGGAGAATGAGTTTATGATTAACGCAGTAGAGGCGGGTTTACCTCAAAGCAGAACCTGGCTGGCAACATCCATCGCATTTTTTGTCCAGCACTCCACTGGACCGCAAAACTCTCCTTGCTCTTGTCATCTTCGTGCACCAGGAAGTCATGTGGGCCCACACCACACTGGCGAGGATCCAGGAAGGGCACTGTGGGAGGTACAGACCCTGAACTGTCCAGACACCAGCTCGCCATGTCTTCACTCTCGTCGCTGTCTGTGTCATCCGCATCAACGGGGAGGCTTCACAGCAGCGGTCCTTGTGTGACATCTCGAACATGGTGGGGGCCACGTCCTCCATGCCCACACCGCTTCCTCGCCACAGTCATTGGCCTCCTCGTCGCTCTGCCAACTCACCTGCCGATCGTACCACTTCCAGGAGAGCCAAAACAAAGAAAACAGGATACAAATGGAAATTAACACACAGGCATGAGGCACTAGGCCAGGAACATACACAAACAAAAGTAACACAATGTCCACATTGCGACGATGTCTGCATGCTGCTTCACAGGTTTTATGGAGTCCCGATACATTAAGACCAATTTTTGTCAGCTGGGATGGATCAGGACTCCATAAACAGCTGTGACGGCCCCATGGCCCCGGTACGTCACAATGGGGGGGTCATAAATTATCCAGTGTTTGCTCTGTAAAAGACAAATCACAAATTCATTTTTATTACCAAGAGCATTTTTATATTACATGTATTATATTATTTACAGTAAGATATTTTCTGTCATATTATATGATGTTATTATAAAATAAAGAACAGACCAACAGATAGATAAAAATGAAAAACAACAATGTTTAGGGCAAACCAATTATTCAACCCAGGCCAGGATTCGAACCCGGTATTTCCACCATGAAGGTGAATGTGTTACCAATACACCACCAGGGTTTTTGGTTTGGTTTGCCAATTCATACTGGTTCACAGAACAACCAGAAGTTTGACTAAATTTAGCAGCCAATTTAAACTAATTATAACTCAATTTTGGCTTGGAAAGCAGTGAAAGGTTAAAAGACGATAGGATAAAGAGGGAAGAGTGGAATCATTGTTAAATTTGTTAATTTTGTGGAATGGATAAAATAGCAAAAAATTAAGAGTAGAGGAGAGAACAGGAAGAGTGGAATGCTAATGCTAGCATGTTAAAATAAAAAATGCTAACTGGGTCTGGCCACAATGATGATGTTTGGAGCATGTTACAGAGGATAAATGGGAGAGATGGAAAGAATAAAAGAGAAGTTGCTGCTGCTGAATTGGTGGTTGAAAGGCTGAAAGTGTTATTGTTGCTCTGTAAAATGCATGTAAGCAAAGGAGTGCAGGCTTGGCTATTTGGCAAAGAGGGGTTCATGTTGAATTTTGGGTGTCTACAATAAAAATTGTGGTTCTGAGCAATGGGTGTGGCATGCAGGTGGAGTCACGGATTGCTTAAAAAAGTAGTAGCACACTTCTGCACTATGGGCCGGGTAAACGTGTGCGATTAAAACTGTAGGACTAGATGCAGTTGGAATAATTATAATAATAAGAAGAAATAGAAAAAGACGATTTAGATTTTCCTAGCCAAAATAATTATTAGATATTAAACAAAACAATGTTTTGAATGTTTTGGGTGTGGGAAACCGGAGTACCCGGAGAAAAACCCACGTGAACACGGGCAGTGCGCGCCAACTCCACACAGAAAGAACCCGGGCCAGGACTAGAACCAAGTTTCTTTCTATAAGGCAGCAGCTCCAAGCACTGTACTACCGTGTCACTAGAACAGCACACGTAAACACACAGACATCATATCAATTAAAGTCCTGTCTATACTAATTGCCTAACTTACATATTACGTATTATCACATACTATTATTACCTAATTTACTATAAATATAACTAAATAACTATTACTACCTAACTTAATACATACTACTTACTAACTTTTACTACCTAATTTACTACATATAACTTAATAACTATTATAACATTACTTACTACATACTACTTACTACCTATTATTACCTAACTTGCTACATATTACTAAATAACTATTACAAACCTAACTTACAACATATTACCTAACTTACCTCTCACTTACTTACCCATTACTTAGGCCAAATGTAAGGGTAGTTCCAGCGGTCAGCCAGTACGCTGCAGATCCTGGACGCCTCTTCTCGCTGCTGCTGAGCCTCTCTTCATTTCTTCTTGCTCTGATATCATTCCTCCCAAATGGAAAGCACACAGGACTGGGTGGAATCAGCTTTTCCATCTGAGTGCTGAAGAGACAGACCAGGGGGTAACTTAATAACTATTGTAACCTAACTTACTACATATAACTAACTAACTTCCTTCTCCCTGAAGGAAGTTCTGTCTGGGCAGCAGCAATCAGTAAAGGAGAAAAAGAGAAGAAACAAAACATATCAAAGGAAGCGGCGAGAGAAAATACACAGTGAGGCAGAGTAAAAGGAGGAACACCTCCAAGATGGAAAAAAAGAGTGGAAGAAGGTAAGACAAAAAATATCAATGACTTGAATGAAAAGCGAAAGATAAGTCAGAGAAAAGCTTGGAAACATAGACAACAGGTATCTAGATAATGTAAGAAAAGTCGCAGGTCACCATTAACTCTCCCAGATCAGGATCAGGCTTAATGACAAATGATTTTTTTCATTAATTTGTTCAAGAAAACACCACAAAAAAAATTTGAAGTTTTACCCTCAGTCGGTTTCGTCCAGGTCCGAGCGCCCAGTAGACATGCAGCAGCAGGACGCTGAACTGGGTCTAGGCCGAACGCTGTTGGTTCTCTTGCTGCTGTTGGTTCCTGGATGTCCTGGTCCTCCTCGCTGCTCCCTCATGATCCTGGCCGCCTCTTCTCGCTGCTGAGCCTCTCTCTTCATGTCTTCTCGCTCTGCTATGATGCTGGACGATGTGGGCCAAGAAGGCGGTTTCCTCCCAAATGGAAAGCACACAGGACTGAGTGGAATCAGCTTTTCCATCTGAGTGCTAAAGAGACAGACCAGGGGTAACTTAATAACTATTGTAACCTAACTTACTACATATAACTAACTAACTATTACTTCCTAACTTACTACATACTACTTACTATTATTATCTAACGTACTATATATAGCTTAATAACTATTGTGGCCTAACTTACTACACATTTCCTAACTTACCTCTCACTTACTTCCCCATTAATTTGGCCAAACGTAAGGGTAGTGCCAGCGGTCAGCCAGTACGCTGCAGTCCATCCCATTACGTGTGATCCTGGCCGCCTCTTCTCGCTGCCGCTGAGCTGCTCTCTTCATGTCTTCTCGCTCTGATATCATGATGGACGACATGAGGTGAGAAGACGGTTTCCTCCCAGATGGACAGCACACAGCAGTGGATGGATTTGTCTTTTCCATCTGTGTGCTGAAGAGACGGACAAGCTTGTCCCGGGGCAGCTTGGTCCATGGGGTGGTCGGGTCTGGCTGCGTCCCGGTGGCCTTCATGCCTGCCTCTGGTGAACTGGTCACAGTGGTGACAGGCAGAGGCAGCACGGTGGATGTTCCAGGCTGCGGTCTTCTGTATGGACAGCTTGTCTCATTCCTCCTGGACAAGGTGGCTGGACCGGTCCTCTTGGCTGTAGTGTAGGGAAGAGGTGGCTTGGCTGTGGTGCCTGTCAGGGGCAGCTTGGTCACTGTGTTGACCTCTGACGTCCCGGCCTTGGGGTGTCGCTGGGGCTTCCTGGGTGCAGGGTATCGCTCCAACTTCTTTGACCGTTTTGCTGGTTGGGGCATTGGGTCAATCAGAATTGCTAAACCTTCAACAGAGACAATAACAAGATTAACCATGAGTGTAAAATCTTCAACAGTAACATGTAAGACTTAACAAGATAACTGGAAATTATGCGCTTGTTAAAATTGTCTTTTACTTTAAAACTGTGCTGATTCTGAAATCTTTACGTTAATTATAGTGCATGTTGGGATGTAAAACCCTGATTCTTGAAACTTTAGCAAAAACATGTCCCACTAAGAAAAGTGCTCATTCTATTAGAAATTAAAGACATTTTCATGATTAAAATTCTCAAGGTTATAATCAGGGTGTTTTTTGCACATTTGAAAGGATTCTTTTCTAGGCTTACTCATAATTTTTAATAATTTAAATGATTATATGCTGGCCACTGCCGACAAAATCAATTGGCTTTGTATAGGAGATAACAAACTCCTCAAACCCACATTATCATGACCACCATCAGATATTTATAAAAAGCAATAAAATCAGGCAACTACAAAGTCAACTACATTCCCGAGGACCCATTTTCAAACATTCAGCTCTAGTGCAGGCTTTAAGATCACACAGGCTCCTGTAAGCTCGCTGTTTTATGTTTTGTTCAAGAAAACACCACAAAAAATGTGAAATTTTACCCTCAGTTGGTTTCGTCCAGGTCCGAGCGCCCAGTAGATACGGAGCAGCGGGACGCTGAACTGGGTCTAGGCCAACCGCTGTCCTCTTGCTGCTGTTGGTTCCTGGATGTCCCGGTCCTCCTCGCTGCTCACTCGTGATCCTGGCCGCCTCGTCTCGCTGCTGCTGAGCCGCTCTCTTCATGTCTTCTCTCTCTGATATCGTGCTGGATGACATGAGGCGAGAAGGCAGTTTCCTCCCAGATGGAAAGCACACAGCACTGGATGCATTCGGCTTTTCCATCTGAGCGCTGAAGAGATGGACCAGCTTGTCCCGGGGCAGCTTGGTCCATGGGGTGGTCGGGTCTGGCTGCGTCCCGGTGGCCTTCATGCCTGCCTCTGGTGAACTGGTCACAGCGGTGACAGGCAGAGGCAGCACGGTGGGTGTTCTAGGCTGAGGTCTTCTGTATGGACAGCTCATCTGGTTCCTCCCGGCCAAGGTGTCTGGTCTGGTCCTCTTGGCTGCAGTGTAGGGGAGAGGCGGCTTGGATACGGTACCCATCAGGGGCAGCTTGGTCAGCGTGTTGACCTGTGATGGACCAGCCTTGGGGTGTCGCTGGGGCTTCCTGGCTGCAGGATATTGCTGCACCTTCTTCTGCCTTTTTGCTGGTTGAGGCATTGGCTCAATCAGAATGGCTAAACCTTCAACCGAGACAATAACAAGATTAACCACAAGTGTAAAATCAACAACAGTAACATGTAAGACTTAACAAGATAACTGGAAATTATGCGCTTGTTCAAATTGTCTTTTACTTTAAAACTGTGCTGATTCTGAAATCTTTACATTAATTATGATTCATGTTTGGATGTAAAGAATAAAATGTCTCCCTCAGTCATGTGAAGATCACAAAACATCCAGAAATATATATTTTTTAAATTAAGGGATGAGTGGTTTTATCATTAATCAAGAAAACACAAAAAAAACATGCTAAGTTTTACCCTCAGTCGGTTTAGTCCAGGCCCGAGCGCCCAGTAGGTACGCAGCCGCGCACCGCTGAACTGGGTCTGGGCCGACTGCCGTCGTCCTGCTGCAGTCAGATCCTGGATGTCCTGGTCCTCCTCGCTGCTCTCTCATGGTCTTCATCTTGATGAATATTGCAATTTGCAAACTTTTATCGGCTCCTATTTCTGTTTAAATTAAAACACAAACACGATGACGTCACTGACCGGAGCGCTTCGCTTTTTTTTTAAAGTTCTTTAGTCACCACGTGATTTGTAGTGAGATTACATCTAGAAACACTGAATTCACCTTCCTGAGCAGTAAAAGTACACGTGCAAACACAGCAAACGACAGCCAAACAACTAGACTATGAAACGATTTTATTCCGTGACTCACTACACCAAGTAACTTCTTCCCGTTTTTTTTAAAATTGTGAAGGTGAAGCTGTCAAATATGCAAATGAACCGCGAATTTGAAGAAATACATAAATAAATGAGGATATCTGCGTGAATAGTCGTCTGAAAGTCTGTTCCTGCGAGTATGAACCTATTCGCTGTGGAAAGCGCAGCTAAACCGATGTCGGCTGGATAAACGGAGACTATTTTAATTAGTAAAACATGGCGCCGGTCCCGCGCCGAAGAGTTAGAGGTCTTAAACCAGCCGGTCCACGAAAAAACAACAATCTACTCGCTACTCACCAAAAACGATGTCGCTCCTCTCGGTCGCTTTACAGCTCTGAGGATCAACAAACTCCGTTTCCATGACAACTACGTTCTCGTCCGACGCGACGTGCGGCGCCGCGCGAATCTAACATTAAACACGGAGGCGTTTATAAAATGCGACGGCGATTTTAAATAAAGTAAATGGGGATTTTATGTTGGTAATTTGATGAAACTGCATTAAATGAGTAATAAGCAGTAATACATGAAGATAAATACTAAAACCAGTAATAAATAAATAAAACAATTTTTAGTCAATTTTTCGTACTGTTAGAACAACTCGGTCGCCCAGTAATTGCTAGACAAGGAAGGAGCTATTTCGACTCGTGCACGCAGTGTTTCCTTCATAATGCCATTTATTTTGATCAGGAAAAATGTGAGGCCACCTCAATCACTTCCGTCTGTACAGGGAAGGTCACAGATGGAACTATTTTACCTGCTCATGCCCCTCTAAGCATTTAACCCTTTTTTTTATTCCCCCTCTTCACTTATTCCTGTATTGTGCTGCTCTCTGAAAGCCGCTGTTTTATCCGGTTTGCGCGTCTGAGGTGACAGCGTTAACCACGTCCACTTGTCGCGCTGAACCCCGCGACAAGAAGTGTATTTTGGGACATTACACCGTGACGTGTGACTCTGGCGCTGTGTCATTGTGCGCTTTTTACGTGACGCTCTTCTCTTCACCTTTTCATGGCGTGGGTGGTACTAGCCAAGTGGGAAACACTCTTTTGTGGGGTCACGAGAAACAATGGCTGCTGTCAGAAAATGTGACCCCCCTTCAGCAGGAGCAGAACACTCCAGTTAGTCATTCTGCACATGATTATTATTTCTAGTTATGACTTGTCATCTAAACATGTTTTGGACCCCCAGTTTCTTTTTCATTTTTATTATATGTGGGGTCACAATATATGATGGCTGCTGTCACAAAATGTGACCCCCTTCCCCTGCAGGAGGGTCACCTGAACGTGTAATGTGAGCTGAGCGCAGGGACACCTTGCTGGTTTATGGATATTAACCTGTGATGTTCCAGTCATAATTGCACATATCTAAACAATGCTATATTTAATTTTTCATGTTATGAAATAAGACATAAACATTGTGTTGTGTCTGTTTATTGCTTGAGTAATGTTAAATATGAATGGAGGATGAATGCCTCTGGAACCCCCACAACCAGTCTCCTTAACCCCGTCTCCTTGCTGCAGCGTGCACATCACCACGGTGACCAGATGCTTGCTACTCCTTCCCACCTGTTGCCGGTGCGTGGCGCCGCCTGCTACTGAACTCTTTCACATACCTGCCGTGCTGCATGACCATCAACAGGTGGTAGTAGCCTAGCGGGTAACACACTTGCCTATGAACCAGAAGACCCAGGTTCAAGTCCCGCTTACTACTATTGTGTCCCTGAGCAACATTGGGCTCCAGCCCAATGTCAGCGAACACGCCTTCTGGATCGGCCTTGATAGTATGAACGAACCACAACAGGCTTTTTTTTTGTTTTTCTAAACCACTGAGAATTTTCAACTCAAAGATCATGAGATTAATTCAAATTTTATGTACAATCAGTAAATATATACTTTTTTGAAATCATGAAATAAGTAAAAAAGGAACAAACAACATATGTACAGTTCCATTTGTTACAAGATTATACTTGTAGTGCATAATATGTTATGAACAGATTTCACTTTGTGTGAAACTTGAAAAACAGTTATTCTCTGCTGTGTAATAAAAGGTGTACGTTGCATTTTTGCACATAACATTGGGTATTTCTGTGAATCCAGGAACCCTGCACCTTCCCTTTTTATTATTACATTATTGGCCAGTGTGAAGTATTGGTCATGTGGACATCTTGGTTTGGAATGGGAGCCGTGGGCCCTTGTTTCCTCCTCGTCTCCTGTAATTGTTGAGAAATCCCACCACCGGTTCATACTTTCTTCCTGGCATTTTGAATTTCACAATCTGGTGGAGGGATGTACAGCCATGCAGGATGCAGTAGAGAGCCATCTGAGTGACGTGTTCCCTGTTGTCTGAGAGGAACGTCTTATGTCATCTTCATATTCATCTTCATTATCACTGATATCTGTTTCAAAAATATAAAGTTCGAGTCAGTAAAATTGCAACAAAGGCATCAGAAGAAAACAGATTGATATTTAATATCTAATTTGATATTAAAAATCTGTATTTTGACTTGAGTGAGGGTAGATACCTTCTGGTAATTTTTTGGTGAACTTCAGACTGTAAATTTGTTGAAAATCTGGAAGCTGAATTTTACTAGCCCATGATGGTGTATGGTGAGTTACCCTCTTGACAGTGTGGAAGTGGTGTCTTCCAAAAATGCCATACTTTTAACTTGAATTCAACATATGCTCAAGCAGGTAAGATTTTTTAGCAGGTTCAACTTAACACTCATCAGATGTAGTGAATGGTTGTTTTTTCAGTTCAAAGAAATTCTGGTGACACTGAAGTGCTGAATTCTGAAGCGCTAATGACGTACAAACTACAGAACCCAAAATGCAGTGCACACTTGCTGAGGATCTGAAGTTTGTGTGTTATTAGCGCTTCGTATCGCTGGGCCATAATAATGAATATATATAAAGTGATCTCACAGGATGCGGGCCACGAGTTTGACACCCCTGCCTTAAAGAATCCTAATATATTAAAATGAAGGAACTAATAAAGACCAATTTAATCAAATTCAATGGAAATTAATAATAGAGAGAATCGTGAAGAGCTTAGCATTTAGATATTTGGCATTTTCTTTGCAGTCAGCAAAGTAGATTCATTTTTGGGACATTTCAGAATCTGTATGATTCTGATCACATCAAAATTAATGATCACATCAAAATTAATGCATATGTTGTTGTTTTTTTACTGTGGATTATGATACTTATTGTTCTTGTTGTCATCTGAATGGTTATTTTTTATATTTTTCTCCATTAGTTTTAAATTCCTTTGGGATTCAGACTCTGTACCGAAGGTTCTGGAAAGAGTTCGATTGTGTGACTCATGAGACTTTATTTTATACGTTACAATACAGTGGGGTCCCCAAATCCTTAATTAGGATTCTATCCTTTTGATTCACTCATTAGTCTACGTATGTTAAATGGAGTAACTGTGTCTCTGTCCCTTTTAATGTTTGTAATGTGGTTAGTAAAGGAAGTGTTCTGTCATCTCTTTTTAATGTGTACATGGATGTGTAGTCGGTGGAACTATTATCAATAACCTGACGTGTGCAGATGATTTAATGATCTACTGTCCATACAGTGCTGGCCTTCAAAAGTTACTGAGGGTCTGCTCGCATAGTTCAGAGTTTGAGATCACTTATAATTGCAAGAAAAATCGTAAGAAGGAAATCGTGAAGGAAAAATGCCTATGGAGATAGCCTACTTGTATGTTCAAATGCTTCTCTGTCAATTTATTCGTAAATACATGTCTGACTTTTGTAACGAACCAAGACAATAAAAATCACTTCTCAAATTTGCCAGTTTATGAATTCTGTATTTTGTATAACACCTTGTCTTCCAGATGTTCATTCATTTAGGAGCCCTACCCAGACCCAAGGCTCTACTCAACACGCTTCTATACTTTGCCAGTATGTTCTTGGGGCGACTGGGCATAAACCGAAGAAAGATCTAAATGCTGGCAACATAAAAGCATCAGTTACCTGATTACGGGCCTGCGTGGGAGCCTCCATTACTGTGCTTCTAGTGCTTCTACTCCACCTGGTGGTCATGGGTGGGATTGGATAATACGCTGTAACATACACTGGGGGCTGTACAGAGTGTAGCAGAGCTGCATCTGAAACAGGCAGAATACTAATGGCTATCCGGACATGAAAAGGTGAAGTGAGGTGTTACCTGAGAAGGAGAAAGAGCAGGCAGGTAGGTCCATGGCACTGATGGCTGCTGACAAGAGACTGACTCTAGTTCTATTGCGGTCTCATGCTGAGTAAAGAACCCACCAGTGAAAGTGATTGTCATTCTGAAACACTCTAGAACAGCACACGGTGACGGTGAGCAGTGGGCAGCCATGACAGGTGCCCAGGGAGCAGTGTGTGGGGATGGTGCTTTGCTCAGTGTCACTTCAGTGGCACCTTGGCGGTTCGGGATTGGAACTGGCAACCTTCTGATTATGGGGCCGCTTCCTTAACCGCTAGGCCTATCCGAATAAATTGATCTGTGTTCAAAGTGTTCCACTCTGTCCTCTTTTTATTAATCTTAGTACAGCACTGAATGAAGAAGCAATTAAATTGGCCTTCATCACACAACAGATGTGGGTTTGACTACATCCTTATTTCAAACTTTGTAAATAACTATTTAATAACCTCCCAGTAATTTATAATATACTTTATTAGGAAAAAAAAAACAAGGAACTTACTGAAATACCCACAAAGTTTGAACTGTAGTGTAAAAAAAAACAGAACACATTTACCTGTATGTTGAGTCGTCCGCGGTGGGGTGCCAGGCCGGTGCGCTGGTAAGACGAGGCAGGAAAGCTGCAAGTCGCTCGTCCTCAAAACACTCCAGGCCACAGGAGGACATGCTATTGGATGGGGGGGTGGAATTAAAGCTAATTTTATTGACATGAATACTACATTAAACCCCACTGAAGATGAAGGTTAACTTTAATTTTACTTTACTTTACTTTATTTAGCAGAACGCTTTTATCCAAAGCGACTTACAAGAGGAAGACACCAGCAATTCTCGTTCGATTTCTATAGAATTTTGGGTTTACAAAACTAAGAGCCCTGATAAGGCCTAAGAGCATGCTCAGAGATTGTTAAGTGCTAGACGAAGAAAAAATTATAATATATATATATTTTTTGGTATTATTTTGAATAAGCGGGTTTTCACCTCCTTCTTAAAGGTGGTGGTAGTCTCGGTTAGTCGAATGGAGGAGGGTAGGTTGTTCCACCAGCCAGGGACAACAATTAATTGGAATCGAAGACCCCGTGAAGAGGGAATTTTCAGTCTCATTTCATTTGCAGATATGAGAGGGCATGCCGGAGTGTAGCCAGGTATTGTATTGATGTAGGAGGGTGCAGTTCTATTACAGCCCGTAGGCCAACCATCAAGGATTTGAACTCAATGCGAGCAGCTACCGGGAGCCAGTGGAGAGAGGTGAGAAGAGGCGTAACATGGGTGTATTTTGGCTGATTGAAGATGAGATGGGATGCCATATTTTGGATCATCTGGAGTGGTTTTATGGTGACTGCAGAGGCTCCAGCCAGGAGAGAGTTACAATAGTCGAGTTTGGAGATGACCATTGCCTGGACGAGGAGCTGCGTAGCCTGTAGTGAGAGAAAAGAACAGAATCTTGCGAATGTTGTAGAGAGTGAACCAGCAGGATCTGGAGATCGCAGCAACATGGTGGTTCAAACTCAGTTCTAACTCCATCTGCATCTATGCAGCAAAGCATCGAATTTTCATTTTTCTTTTCCACAGTTAAAAGCCGACAGTGTAATCTGACAATGAATAATTTGCAAAAGTAAAAACTCCCACAGTCTCACATCTCTGTTTCAGTACTTGTTCATCTCAGTTTGGGATGGAACTAATGTGATAATTACAAGGGTGTTAAAACATAACTTGTTTTACAGAGTGAAAACCTAAAATGGGAAATGAGTGGGTGAAATTAGTTATTGTTCAGTTCATAAATCCTGGCAGATTAAAATAAACTCATCAGGCAGCGAGGGATGGAAGCATCTCCCAATTTCTTTTTAAAAATCAGATGCATTTCCAAAGCCTGTGGTTTGCGCACACCGGAACGAAACGGGACCATCTGTGACCCCCTGTATAAATTTACATTCAGAATGTAAACTCCACTTTAGAATTTATTTTAACGTGTACTTCACATAAAACTATTTTTTTCATTGTATGTATCTTTACTGTGTAACAGCATTCGCTACCTTCAACATGCAATAACTCCCCCAAATTCTACCTATAAAGAAATATTAATGAGGGGGACAACATCACTCACTCAGAGGTGCAAAGTCGGGGTGACGACGCGCAGCTTGGTGTAAAAAGACTCACCTCTTTCCCTTCTGGCTCTTTGTTTCTCTCCGGTCTGGTTTCGCCAGGCGACAAACTGCTTGTAGTGTCATTTTTTTAACATGCTGAGTTAAAACTGTCTAGAACGCCACGGACACCGTCGCCATCATCCTCACGTCTCAGCCGCAGTCAGTGCCAGAATCTGCCGAGTTTTCCCGACTCTTTTTTCCAGAACTGCCGTAAAGCGCCAAAAAGACGAGCCCCATTTTGGACAGAAAATTTGATCCTTGTCGTAAACTTGGTAATAGCAGCGACGCCCGATTTCTCACATTCTGATCCTTTTTTACAAATAGCCTAATAAAAACATT